>NC_056447.1:25132203-25209703 GCF_018296145.1 Oncorhynchus tshawytscha | reverse complement strand
GCTATATTCTATATACCACCCCTACCTTGTCACAAACACATTAAGAAGGAAAGAAATCGCACAAATGAACTTTTAACAAGGCACACCTATTAATTGAAATGCATTCCAGGTTTCTACCTCATGAAGCTGGTTGAGAGAATGCTAAGAGTGTGCAAATCTGTCATCATACAGAATGTGGCTACGTTGAAGAATCTCAAATCTCAAATATATTTTGATTTGTTTAACACTTTTTTGGTTACTACATGATTCCATGTTATTTCATAGTTTTGATTTCTTCACCATTATTCTACAATGTAGAAAATAGTATAATAAAGAAAAAACCTTGAATGAGTAGGTGTGTCCAGACTTTTCACTGGTACTGTATGTATGTATATAAATATATATATATATATATATATATATATATATATATATATATATACTCTAGTTTAATTTTAGTCAACAACGATATTGGCTAATGAGGCGATTTAAAATAAAAGATTAGCCAGTGGGAGACATGACTATGAATCAATAAGATCAAGTTGATTGTTGTAATGACCCCAGTGACAGGCTTATGCATGATTTTAGTTATGTGTGTTAACACACACTTGTACAGTATATGTGTGAAATAGGACCAATATAAGCACCCACCAAACTCTTATTATAGCCCCTTCTCAGTAGTAAACTCGAAATACATTGCTTATTGTATTAATGTCAAGATATAGTTAGCTATGTGATTTGACATTTCTATCATGAAAACAAGCATAGGATTATGTAACATGAAGATGTATGTATTTTTGTTGTTGTAGTTCTATGTAACAGGGTGGCAAAAAAAAACATTTAAAAATGTATATATTTCAAATTCAGACTAACACAACAATATGTGGAAAAAGTCAAGGGGTGTGAATAGTTTTTGAAGGCACTCTAATAGCAACCTAATTTGATTTCCCCTATAATCACTGCATTTCATTTCGCAAGTGATGAAAGTGACTTTGAATTATCCCATGGTTATATTTTATGATGAAAAGATCTGTGACACATTAACAAAAAATATAAGTAGCTTGTTTCTGTTCCTCCCCCCTTCTCCAGTCACCCCTTGTTCATATTTGACCATCAACTCCCAAGCAGCATGCCCATGTAGAGCTGTGCTGGATGGATTACAGCATTTTTTTTTTACATTGTGATGTCAAATCAGGTTAGTGCTTCGCATTCCTTTCAGACATTTTATTAAATTATCTTTGATATATTGTCAAGTACAGGGCTTCGTTTTTAAAGCTAGAATCCTTACTTGCTACCTACATCACTGACTTATACATGAATTATATTTACACCCATTGATTCCTGAAGACTATAACTTATAAATGCCTCATGAGCTTAGTTCAACTGTCGAACCCCATCAGAACCCAAAATATACGTTTTTTTTTACTCACAATGTTGGTAAACAACGTACATGTAAACAAACACTATATGTCCTCAAAACATGGTTACAACTATACTTGATAACGTAGATGGGCAGTTCTTGAATCCATAGCTCTTACATTTCTCCAAGCCCATCCCTCAGCTTTTTTCAACTGGGGATTCTAGCTTTAATACTCACTGAGAATGCAAGCATTTATAGGAAGCTACTGTAAATTAAATTAACTTTATTGTGATGAAGTGCAGAGATGCCCTGTACAGTAATTCTGCCCTTAGAACGGACCTTGGTCTTCAGCTATATCTGTCTGGGAGAAGGCCTTTTTGAAGGCCTCACTGAATTCTAGGTTACAGTTCCATTATGTGGTTTGATGCTTTGGTTGAGTTGTAAGGAGGGCTAATGACTTCGATATTCAATAACTGAATTTTATCAGATGCTCTGAAAAGTAACTCAATGACTTTGCAAACTGTCATTCTGTTTGTCTCTTGATTTCTCACACCTCTCTCGCTCTGTCTGCCTCTAGATAAAGTAATGAAGTTACTATTCTGTACAGCTCCACTCTCTCGCTCTGTCTGCCTCTAGACAAAGTAATGAAGTTACTCTTCTGTACAGCTCCACTCTCTCGCTCTGTCTGCCTCTAGATAAAGTAATGAAGGTACTCTTCTGTACAGCTCCACTCTCTCGCTCTGTCTGCCTCTAGATAAAGTAATGAAGTTACTCTTCTGTACAGCTCCACTCTCTCGCTCTGTCTGCCTCTAGATAAAGTAATGAAGTTTCTCTTCTGTGCAGCTCCACTCTCTTGCTCTCTGTCTGCCTCTAGATACTGGCTGTCATTGAAAAATTATTTGTTCTTAACTGATTTGCAAAAAACGACTACAAGCATACCCATAACATGACGCAGCCACCACTATGCTTGAAAATATGGAGAGTACTACTCAGTAATGTGTCATACTGGATTTTAAATGCTTTACCAAAGTTAAATGCTTTACCACATTTTTTGCAGTATTACTTTAGTGCCTTGTTGCAAAACAGGAGACATGTTTTGGATTTAAAAAATGTTGTACAGGGTTCCTTATTTTCACTCTGTCAATTAGGTTAGTGTTGTGGAGTACCTACTCTGTTGTTGATCCATCCTCAGTTTTCTCCTATCACAGCCATTAAACTCTGTAACTATTTTAAAGTCACCATTGGTCTCCTGGTGAAATCTCAGAGTGGTTTCCTGCCTCTCCGGCAACTGAGTTAGGAAGGACACCTGTATCTTTGTAGTGACTAGGTGTATTGACACACCATCCAAAGTGTAATTAATAACTTCACCATGCTCAAAGGGATATTCCGTTTCTACTTTTACCCATCTACCAATAGGTACTCACTTCTGTCATCATGAAGTGCTTTGAGAGACTAGTCAAGGATCATATCACCTCTACCTTACCTGACACCCTAGACCCACTCCAATTTGCTTACCGCCCCAATAGATCCACAGACGATGCAATCGCCATCGCACCGCAAACTGCCCTATCCCATTTGGACTAGAGGAATACCTATGTAAGAATGCTGTTCAGAATGCATTCAACACCATAGCACCCTCCAAGCTCATCATTAAGCTTGAGGCCCTGGGTCTGCACCCCGCCCTGTTCAACTGGTTCCTGGACTTCCTGACGGGCCACCTCCAGGTGGTGAAGGTAGGAGACACCAACTCCACTTCACTGATCCTCAACACTGGGGCCTCACAAGGAGGCGTGCTCAACCACCTCCTGTACTCCCTGTTCACCCATGACTGCTTGGCCTCGCACGCCTCCAACTCAATTATCAAGTTTGCAGATGACACAACAGTAGTAGGCCTGATTACCAACAATGACGAGACAGCCTACAGAGAGGAGGTGAGGGCCCTA
The DNA here is from genome assembly GCF_018296145.1 of Oncorhynchus tshawytscha. Lineage (NCBI taxonomy): Eukaryota > Metazoa > Chordata > Actinopteri > Salmoniformes > Salmonidae > Oncorhynchus > Oncorhynchus tshawytscha. Next base: position 25,206,421 of record NC_056447.1, on the reverse strand, counting down.
GGAGTGTGGTGCCAGGAAAATAACCTCTCATCCAACGTCAACAAAACAAAGGAGCTGATCGTGGACTTCAGGAAACAGCAGAGGGAGCACCACCCTATCCACATCGACGGGACTGCAGTGGAGAAGGTGAAAAGCTTCAAGTTCTTCGGCGTACACATCACTGACAAACTGAAATGGACCACCCACACAGACAGTGTGATGAAGAAGGCGCAACAGCGAGAGATTGAAGAAATTTGGCGTGGCACCTAAAACCCTCACAAATTTTTACAGATGCACATTGAGAGCATCCTGTCGGGCTGTATCACCGCCTGGTATGGCAACTGCACCCCCTGAAACCGCAGGGCTCTCCAGAGGGTTGTGTGGTCTGCCCAACGCATCACCAGGGGGGCAAACTACCTGCCCTCCTGGACACCTACAGCACTCGATGTCACAGGAAGGCCAAAAAGATAATCAAGGACAACAACCACCCGAGCCACAGCCTATTGACCCGCGATCATCCAGAAGGCGAGGTCAGTACAGGTGCATCAAAGCTGGGACCGAGAGACTGAAAAACAGCTTCTATCTCAACTTCTATCTCAAGGCCACCAGACTGTTAAATTAGACTAGGCTGCTGCCCTTTATACATAGACTTGAAATCACTGGCCACTTTAATCATGGAACACTAGTCACCTTAATAATGTTGACATATTTTACATTACTCATCTCATATGCATATACCGTATTCTATCCTATTCTACTGTTTCTTAGTCTATGCTGCTCTGACATTGCTCATCCAAATATTTATATATTCTTAATTCCATTCCATTAATTTAGATTTGTGTGTATTGTTTGTATTGTTGTGAAATTGTTAAATGTTACTAGGTATTACTGCACTGTCGGCGGTAGAAAAAAAGCATTTCACTACATCCGCAATGACATCTGCTAAACATGTGTATGTGACAAATAAAATTAGATTAAATTGTTTTTAGGTATCCTTTGCGAGGCATTGGAAAATCTCCCTGGTTTTTGTGGTTGAAGCTGAGTTTGTAGTTCACTGCTCAACTGAGGGACCTTGCAGATAATTGTATGTGTGGGGTACAGAGATGAGGTAGTCATTCAAATTCATGTTAAACACTATCATTGCACATAGAGTGAGTCCAAGCAACTTGTTATATGATTCATATGTTGATGATGTAAATAATATTTGCTGGTCTGTGGTGTGTAATGAGGAGCAACCAGACGCTGCACTTGACACATTTATGAAGCTACTTATTCCAGTTACTAATAAGCATGCACCCATTAAGAAAATGACTGTAAAAACGGTTAAATCCCCTTGGATTGATGAGGAATTGAAAAATTGTATGGTTGAGAGTGATGAGGCAAAAGGTATGGTAATTAAGTCTGGCAGCCCAACTGATTGGCAAACGTACTTCAAATTAAGAAATCATGTGACTAAACTCAATAAAAATAAAAATAAACTACACTATGAAACAAAGATAAATTATATAAAGATTGATAGTAAAAAGGTTTGGGGCACCTTAAATGACATTTTGGGAAAAAAGCCAACTCAGCTCCTTCATTTATTGAATCAGATGGCTCATTCATCACAAAGCCCACTGATATTGCAAACTACTTTAATGACTTTTTCATTGGCAAGATAAGCAAACTATGGGATGACATGCCGGCAACAAACGCCGACACTACACATCCAAGTATATCGGACCAAATTATGAAAGACAAGAATTGTACTTTTGTAATGATCTTCTTCATCTGAGGAACAGGAAAGATCGGACCAAAACGCAGTGTGGTAAGTGTCCATGTTAATTTAATATAACTGAACACGAAATACAAAAAAATAACAAAGTGAAACAACGAAAATCGAAACAGTCCTGAAAGGTGACACAACACAAAACAGGAAACAACTACCCACAAACACCAGGTGGGAAAAGGCTACCTAAGTATGGTTTTCAATCAGAGACAACGATAGACAGCTGCCTCTAATTGGGAACCATACCAGGCCAAACACAGAAAAGAAAACATAGAAAAACATCATAGAATGCCCACCCCAACTCACGCCCCGACCAAACCAAAATAGAGACAACAAAGGAACTAAGATCAGGGCGTGACAACTTTGGAATTCCGTAAAGTCAGTGTGGAAGAGGTGAAAAAATGATGGTTGTCTATCAACAGTGACAAGCCACCAGGGTCTGACAATCTAGATGGAAAATGACTGATGATAATAGCAGATGATATTGCCACTCCTATCTGCCACAATTTAAGCCTACTAGAGAGCATGTGCCCTCAGGTCTGGAGGGAAGCTAAAGTCATTCCGCTACCCAAGAATAGTAAAGCCCCCGTTACTGGCTTAAATAGCCAACCAATCAGCCTGTTATCAACCCTTAGTAAACTTCTGGAAAAAATGGTGTTTGACCAGATACAATGCTATTTTACAGTAAATTAATTGACAACAGAATTTCAGCATGCTTATAGGGAAGGACACTCAACAAGCACAGCAATTACACAAATTACTGGTGATTGGCTGAGAGAAATTGCTGATAAAATGATTGTGGGGGCTGTCTTGTTAGACTTCAGTGCAGCTTTTGACATTATTGATCATAGTCTACTGCTGGAAAAACGTATGTGTTATGGTTTTACACCCCCTGCTATAATGTGGATAAAGAGTTACCTGTCTAACAGAACACAGAGGGTGTTCTTTATTGGAAGCCTATCAAATGTAATCCAGTTAGAATCAGGAATTGCCCAGGGTAGCTGTTTAGGCCCCTTGCTTTTTAAATTTTTTACTAACAACATGCCTCTGACTTTGAGTAAAGCCAGAGTTTCTATATATGTGGATGACTCAACACTATACACATCAGCTACTACAGCGACTGAAATGACTGCAACACTCAACAAAGAGCTGCAGTTAGTTTCAGATTGGGCGGCAAGGAATAAGATAGCTCTAAATATTTCTAAAACTAAAAGCATTGTATTTGGAAGATAACACTCACTAAACCCTAAACCTCAACTAAAACATGTAATAAATCATGTGAACATTGAGCAAGTTGAGATGACTAAACTGCTTGGAGTAACACTAGATTGTAAACTGTCATGGTCAAAACATATTGATGCAGTAGTAGCTAAGATGGGGAGAAGTCTGTCTATAATAAAGTGATGCTCTGCCTTCTTAACAATACTATCAACAAGGCAGGTCCGACAAAGCCCTAGTTTTGTCGCACCTTGACTACTGTTCAGTTGTGTGGTCAGGTGCCACAAAAAAGGACTTAGGAAAATTGCAATTGGCTCAGAACAGGGCAGCACGGCTGGCACTTGGATGTACACAGAGAGGTAATATTAATAATATGCATGTCAATCTCTCCTGGCTGAAAGTGGAGGAGAGATTGACTTCATCACTACTTTTATTTGTGAGAGGTGTTGTATGCCCCGAGCTGTCTGTCTAAACTACTGGCACACAGCTCAGACACCCATGCATACCCCACAAGACATGCCACAAGAGGTCTCTTCACAGTCCCCAAGTCCAGAACAGACTATGGGAGGCACAGAGTACTACATAGAGCCATGACTACATGGAACTCTATTCCACATCAAGTAACTGACACAAGCAGTAAAATTAGATTTAAAAAAAACAGATTAAAAAAACACCTTATGGAACAGCAGGGACTGTGAAGCAACACAAACATTGGCACAGACACATGCATACTGTACACACACGCGATACCATACGCACTATACACAGACTTACACCTGGATTTAGTACTGTAGATATGTGGTAGTGGTGGAGTAGGAGCCTGCGGGCACACAGTGTGTTGTGAAATCTGTGAATGTATTGTAATGTTTTAAAATTGTATAAACGGCCTTAATTTTGCTGGACCCCAGGAAGAGGAGCTGCTGCATTGGCAGCAGCTAATGGGGATCCATAATAAAAACAAATACAAATACAAATGTGACTTGTTAAGCACATTTTTACTCTGAACTTATTTATGTGCTCTGAAAAGTAACTTTGCAAACTGTCATTCTGTTTGTCTCTCGATTATTCACACCTCTCTCGCTCTCTGTCTGCCTCTAGACAAAGTAATGAAGTTACTCTTCTGTACAGCTCCACTCTCTCGCTCTCTGTCTGCCTCTAGACAAAGTAATGAAGTTACTCTTCTGTACAGCTCCACTCTCTCGCTCTCTGTCTGCCTCTAGACAAAGTAATGAAGTTACTCTTCTGTACAGCTCCACTCTCTCGCTCCCTGTCTGCCTCTAGATAAAGTAATGAAGTTACTCTTCTGTACAGCTCCACTCTCTCGCTCTCTGTCTGCCTATAGATATAAAAAGGAAGTTACTCTTCTGTACAGCTCCATTCTCTCTGTAGCTGCTCAGTTTTCCTTGGCTCCTTGGAAATGTTTGCAAATGTCTAAAAAAACAAAAACAGAAATTCCTTATTTACATACTGTAAGTATTCAAACCCTTTGCTATGAGAGTCGACCTGCATTGACCTGCATCCTGTTTCTATTGATCATCCTTGAGATGTTTATACAACTTGATCGGAGTCCACCTGCGGTAAATTCAATTGATTGGACATCATTTGGAAATGCACACACCTATCTATATAAGGTCCCACAGTTGACTGTGCATGTCAGAGAAATACCAAGTTATGAAGTCGAAGGAATTATCCGTAGAGCTCCGAGACAGGATAGTACCAAAACATTTCTGCAGCATTGAAGGTCCCCAAGAACAGAGTTGCCTCAATCATTCTTAAATGGAAGAAGTTTGGAACCACCAAGACTCTTCATAGAGCTGGCCGCCCAGCCAAACTGAGCAATTGGGGGAGAAGGGCCTTGGTCAGGGATGTGACCAAGAACCTGATGGTCACTCTGACAGAGCTCTAGACTTCCTCTGTGGAGATGGGAGAACCTTCCACAAAGACAACCATCTCTGCAGCACTCCACCAATCAGGCCTTTATGGTAGAGTGGCCAGACGGAAGCCACTCCTCAGTAAAAGGCACATGGCTGCCCGCTTAGAGTTTGCAAAAAGTCAGCTAAAGAACTCTCAGACCAAGAGAAACAAAATCCCTGGTCTGATGATTGAACTCTTTGGCCTGAATGCCAAGCATCACGTCTGGATCAAACCTGGTACCATCCCTACGGTGAAGCATGGCGGTGGCAGCATCACGCTGTGGGGATGTTTTTCAGCGGCTGGGACTGGGAGACTAGTCAGGATCAAGGCAAAGATGAACAGAGCAAAATACAGAAAGATCCTTGATGAAAACCTGCTCCAGAGCGCTCAGGACCTCAGACTGGAGAGAAAGTTCCGTTTCCAACAGGACAACAACCCTAAGCACACAGCCAAGACAACGCAGGAGTGGCTTCGGGACAAGTTCTGAATATCCTTGAGTGGCCCAGCCAGAGCTTGAACTTGACCAAATCTAATATCTCTGGAGAGACCTGAAAATAGCTGTGCAGCAACGTTCCCAATCCAACCTGACAGAGCTGAGAGGATCAGCAGAGGAATGGGATAAACTCCCCAAATACAGGTTTTCCATTCTTGTAGTGTCATACCCAAGAAGACTCAAGGCTATAATTGCTGACAAAGGTGCTTCAACACAGTACTGAGTAAAGGGTCTGAGTACTTATGTAAATGTGATTTCAGTTTTTTATTTTTAATACTTTTGCAATAAAAAAATGTTTTTGCTTTGTCACTAAGGGGAGTGTGTGTAGATTGAAGGAAAATAACAATTGAATCCATTTTAGAATAAGGCTGTAACGTAAACAAAATGTGGAAAAATTCAAGGAATTTGAGAATGCTGCAGATGAGTGTGAATTAAGTTCTTTAAAAACCACCAAAATTGTATAGTATCTTTGCTTCGCACTCTGTCCTCTGTCATTCTCTCTTCATCATTATCATCCCTCCCACAGTATGTAAAGGAACTGAACGGCTTCTGTATTACCACTAACTCTTTTCAGACAGATCTGTTGCAGAGCTTAAAATCTATCGCTGTACTAAATGATATAAATTCTTATCATGTTCATTCTGAAAGGGCCAGCCCAGTCGTATACTCAGACTACCTTAAATTGACCTGTAGGCTACGGAATGAGGTTGGACGAGAAAATAAAGGTTTACAGATGAGGTTGAAGAATTTAGGAAAGGACAACAATTATGAATTTTCAGACTGGACCTTTCTGAGATTTCATTAAAACGCTTCTCTGGGAGAAACCTCAACGGTCTGGTGATAATTATATTGCCTGCTACATTACCGCAGGGAGATTGTCACTCCATGACCATCCCACTCTCAGGGACACTGCTGCTCATCTGGCAAAGGCTGAATGTTTCTCATCATGCTCTCAGAGATCTATTACAGAGCTCCTTCAGACACTGACGCTAAAGTAACAATCCTCTGGCCTGATTTAATTTACAAAGATTGAAGGTCTAGGCAGGATGTTGAAAAAGTCAATTGTTGTAAATTAGCACTTGCATCCAGTTTGAATATAGAGATGGAGATACAGTATGTGATCAAGTCTGACCTCTGGCACTTTCATAGTGAATAGGTCAAATTAATAACTGTTAGGGTGTCATTATTTTGGATTGGGCTGCTCAGAACAGTATGTGATGAACTCCATAGAGTGAATTATCACGAATAAATCTGTATTGAGGACACTGTATTACCAAAAGGATATGATACATTAAGTTGATAAGTTCTGACTGTTAACTAATATCCTTCCATGCCACACGCACACTGGTTTAGGCTCAAACCAGGGACCCTCTGCAGCCTCCCTTGAAGCATCGTTACCCGTCGCCACAAAGGCCGTGGCCCTTGCAGAGCAAGGGGAACAACTACTTCAGGTCTCAGAGCAAGTGATGTCACCGATTGAAACGCTATTAGCGCGCACCACCGCTAACTAGCTAGCCATTTCACATCGGTTACACACGCACGCACACACACTCACACACACGCACTCACTCACACACACACACACACACACGCACTCACTCACTCACACGCACACGCACACACGCACACGCACTCACACACACACACGCACTCACTCACTCACTCACTCACTCACTCACTCACTCACTCACACACACACACACACACACACACACACACAATAATAATAATATTTCCACCAATAAAAATCAAACATAGCATTGATATTTGATTACTTATGGAAAAAGGCATATTATATCAGAATAAAGGATCATTTTCATCTAACGGACTGAATCGGTTTCATCGAGTGTTGTTTAGCTATCTTTTGTCTGCCCGTGGCTGCCTCTTGCATGGTTCCTGGAAACCTTGCATCATATCAGATATATTCATTGTGCAACAGGATCAAATATATTATCAAAGCTTGTTACTTAGATTTGGGGATTTTTCCCCTAAGCTTGTTACTTAAATTAGGGGATTTTTCATAAGAACTCTTACCAATTGTTCTGTATGAGTATAGATGAAGATTATAGGTATTCACTCACAGTCAAGATTATTTTTTTGTAATCATACCCCTTCAACTCATCATCACTAAAATTGGCTATTCCAGCTTTCATATGGCAGCCTACCCTCTCACACAATTGATTCCTGAGTAGGAGATTAGATTGCACTTCTGGCTAATGTAATGCAGAGAGCATAATACTCCTGTCTCCTTCCTTCAACTGTTATTCCTTCGCTCTCTTGCCTGTTGTTTATATCAGCCTCACAGTGTTGTTAAATAAGTGATAATGTGTGTGCAATAAATCAAAAGGATACTGATTATTTTGTACATTATGTATTTTCATATTGATAAATCACATACAATTTCTATCCACAGGCAGATAGATGTAAGCTGGCCCAGATCACTTAGAGAGAATGAAAAGGAGCTTTACACTTTCAGAGAGTAATCTTGATAGCATCTATTAATTGATTTAAGGAAGACGCTGTCAGCAGCATATCTCCAATATCCACACAAAGATAAAATGGTGTTCTATAGAAATATTGAGGTTTTTCATGGGGACTAATAGTGCATGAGAAAATACCTCTTCATCATTAAATCAGCTTTCTTTCCTCTCGCATGGACCTGTTACCTGCTCATTTGTTCTTCACAGGACCCAAGAGCAAGTCCCAGGTCAGACTATTGTTGAGATCACCATGATGTAGCAGGTGAGATTCCCACAAGATAGAGTATTCAATTAAATGACAAGAAAACAAGGGGAGTGATTGGGGACATTACCCTGTGTAGGGTGCAGTCTTTTGGACAGGATGTTAAATGGGTGTCCTGACTCTCTGTGGTCAATAACGATTCCATGGCACTTATCGTAAGAGTAGGGGTATTAACCCCGGTGTCCTGCCTAAATTCCCTATCTGGCCCTCGTACCATCATGGCCATCGAATCATCCCCAGCTTCCAATTGGCACATTCATCTCCCCTCCTCCCCCCTGTAACTATTCCCCAGATCATTGCTGTAAATGAGATTGTGTTCTCAGTCAACTTACCTGGTATAATAAGGGTTAAATAAAAGTTAAATAGAAAGTAATAGGGAAGGGAAAAGAAAGATGAGGAAAATCATTGCATATATTATGTCACTCTGTTTCAGAAAGAAGGGAGAGCATAAAAGAGAACCTGAATTGTTTATTAAGATTAAGAATCCTTGTGTGAATGTTTCTGCGTGTGTATTTAGGGGCTGCACCGATATGATTGAATGCATTGTAATCTGTAAGACAAGCCCTGGCTGACTACTATGTAATGGTGTGTGGGCAGACATCCACTACCAAGTTCAATCATCACACAGACACTTATGTGTTGTTTCAATTCTCTCTATTCTATTCTGAAAGGAACACTCACTGTCACAATGGAGAACATTGACCAGAAATCTATGCTAAACTCACCATATGATAACTATCAAAATTGTAAAACAGTGCCTTCAGAAATTATTCACACCCCTTGACTTTTTCCATATTTCGTGTTACAGCGTGAATTTAAAATGGATTCAATCTATATTATGTCACTGCTCTACACACAATACCCCATAATGTCAAGGTGGAATTATGTTTTTAGAATTGTTACAAATTAATTACAAATGAAAAGCTGAAATGTCTTGAGTCAATAAGTATTCAACACTTTTGTATTGGCAAGCCTAAATAAGTTCAGGAGAGTAAAAATGTGCTTAACAAGTCACATAATAAGTTGTATGGATAATAGTGTTTAACATGATTTTTAAATGACTACCCTCTGAACCACACACACACAATTATATGTAAGGTCCCTCAGTCGAGCAGTGAATTTCAAACACAGATTCAACCACAATGACAAAGGACGTTTTTCAATGGTACGCAAAGAAGGGCACCTATTGGTTAAAAAAAAAAATCTCTTTGAGCATGGTGCAGTTATTATTTACATTGTGTATCAATACACTCAGTCACTACAACGATACAGAAACCCTTGATAACAGTTTCCGGTGAGGAAGGAAACCGCTCAAGGATTTCACCATGAGGCCAGTTACAGAGTTTAACGGCTGTGATAGGAGCTACTGTAACTAAGGATGTAACAATAATAACATAAATGACAGAGTAAAAAGAAGGAAGCCTGTACAGAATAAAAATATTCCTAAACATGCATCCTGTTTGTAATAAAGGTCTAAAGTAATATTGAAACAAAAAAAATCCAGCAATCTACACACAATACCCCATAATGACAAAGCAAAAACAGGTTTTTAAAAATGTTTGCAAAATTATTATACATTGAAAAATACGGAAATGTCACATTTACATAAGTATTCAGACCCTTTACTCAGTACTTTGTTGCAGCACCTTTGGCAGCGACTACAGCCTCGAGTCTTCTTAGGTATGACGCTACAAGGTTGGCACACCTGTATTTGCGGAGTTTCACCCATTCTTCTCTGCAGATCCTCTTAAGCTCTGTCAGGTTGGATGGGGAACGTTGCTGCACAGCTATTTTCATGTCTCTCCAGAGATATTTGATCGGGTTCAAGCCCGGGCTCTGGCTGGGCCACTCAAGGGCATTCAGAGACTTGTCCCGAAGCCACTCCTGCATTGCCTTGGCTGTGTGCTTTGGGTCGAAGTCCTGTTAGAAGGTGAACCTTCGCCCCAGTCAGAGGTGCTGAGAGCTCTGGAGCAGGTTTCCATAGAATCTCTCTTTACCTTGCTCCGTTCATCTTTACCTCATCCTGATTAGTCTCCCAGTCCCTGCCACTGAAAAGCATCCCCACAACATGATGCTGCCATCACCATGCTTCAACGTAGGGATGGTACCAGGTTTCCTACAGAAGTAACGCTTGGCATTCAGGCCAAAGAGTTCAATCTTGTTTTCATCAGACCAGAGAATCTTGTTCTCATGGTTTGAGAGTCATTTTGTGCCTTTTGACAAACTCCAAGCGGGCTGTCATGTCCCTTTTACTGAGGAGTGGCTTCTGTCTGGCTACTTTACAATAAAGGCCTGATTGGTGGAGTGCTGCAGATTGTCCATCTGGAAGGTTCTCCCATCTCCACAGAGGAACTCTGGAGCTCTGTCAGAGTGACCATCGGGTTCTTGGTCACCTTCCTGACCAAGGCCCTTCTCCCCCGGTTGCTCAGTTTGGCTGGGCGGCCAGCTCTAGGAAGAGTCTTGGTGGTCCTAAACTTCTTCCATTTAAGAATGACGGAGGCCATTATGTTCTTGGGTAACTTCAATGCTGCAGACATTTTTCGACACAATCCTGTCTCTGAGCTCTACGGACAATTCCTTTGACCTTATGGCTCGGCTTTTTCTCTGACATGCACATTCAACTTTGGGTCCTTATATGGTTGTGTGCCTTTCCAAATTATGTCCAATCAATTGAATTTACCACAGGTGGACTCCAATCAAGTTGTAGAAACATCTCAAGGATGATCAATGGAAACAGGATGCTCCTGAGCTCAATTTCTGGTCTCATAGCAAAGGGTCTGAATACGTATGTAAATAAGGTATCTTTTTAAAAATTGTAATACATTTGCTAAAGTTTCTAAAAAACTGTTATTGTTAGCTTTGTCATTGAGGGGTTTTGTGTGTAGATTGCTGAGGATATTTGTATTTAATCCATTTTACAATAAGACTGTAAAGCAAACAAATTTGGAAAAAGTGAACGGGTCTGAATACTTTCTGAAGGCACTGTATTTTCAAGCATAGTGGTGGCTGCATCATGTTATGGGTATGCTTGTCATCGGCAAGGATTAGGGAGTTTTTTTTAGGATAAATATACATGGAATAGAGCTAAGCACAGGTGACAAACTAGAGGAAAACTTGGTTCAGTCTGCTTTCCAACAAACACTAGGAGACAAATTCACCTTTCAGCAGGACAATTACCTTAAATACAAGGCCAAATATTCACTGCAGTTGCTTACCAAGATGACATTGAACGTTCCTGAGTGCCTATTTACAGTTTTGACTTAAATCGGCGTGAAAATCTATGGCAGGCTTGAAAATGATCAACTTGACTGAGCTTGAAGAATTTTAAGAATAAATGGGCAAATATTGTCCAATCCAGGTGTCCAAAGCTCTTAAGCCTTGTTCACACTGCAGGCCTCAATGTTCAAATCAGTTTTGTTTTTCAAATCTGTTTTGGAAAACTGACTGTCCAAATAGCAAGTTACAAGTCACCAAATCAAATGTGTGTGTTCAGAGGCTGGTTATGGCACATGGCACAGCCAGGTAACTGGCCTCATGTGCACTGCTGAATAATGAATTTAAATCTATTGTATTGAATAATACATTTCATTTGACCTACATTCAATGGTCTTGTAAAATAACTTAATTGTCACAACAAATAAATCATGAATGAATTCAAAATCTATGAAAAATACCTGCTGGTGTTTCAAAACTAAATATGGGTTTCATCAGATGCTAATGATGTATTCCAGCCATTTACATGTACTCATTTAACAGATGCTCACTCTTATCCAGGGCTACTAACATGAGCAATTAGAGTTAAGTGCCTTGTGCAAGGGCACATTGACTTTTTGCCTAGGGGATTCGAACCAGTGACCTTTTGGCTACTGGCCACATGCTCTGAACCATTAGGCTACCTGCCGACCCATAATTAGATGAACTGTGTGCTATTTGCATAATAAGTTAATTACAAGCCAATTATGATTTAATAAGATCACACCTAACCCCGACAGACAATGTGTTTTGCTTCCTTTGCATATCAGAGGAAATCTGACACAACTGGAAAGCTACCTGCTCTGTTACAAGAAATCCCTGTCCGAAAAGTTAACCCCTGTAGAATAAATAAAATAAAAATGACTTGAGACGGTCAAACAGGCAGTGCAAAACGGTACTCTGCCACCAGGACCGTGGCTCGAGCATGTCTCCTGCGCTGATTGGTCCTGACGTCAGCGAGATTGTCTGAGTGCGGAGCCAAGCGCGCTCCCCACATTGAGCAAGCTAAACGATGCGAGCGCTCGCAGCCGTCGCCGCCGCCCAGTAGAGTTTCCCAGCCCGCGGACCAAGCACAACAACACCGAAAAAAACAGACCGTGTGAGGGCAATATACGAAGACCAGTGCTTTTTTCAAACAAGTGTCAAACGTTATCGTGGGGGATTTTTTTAAATGCTTTAACTAGTCGCTGACAGAGCGCGAGAGAGTGGAACGAGAGCAAGTCAGCCAGCCTAGAGAGGGATAAGGAAGAAAGAGGGAAAGTAATTGCTGGTATATTTTGGTCCTCGCCAACCGTTACTTTGGATATCAAGAAGATCAGAGGTTGTGTAGTCATGGGATGTACACTGAGCGCCGAGGAGAGAGCGGCTTTGGACAGGAGCAAGGCTATCGAGAAAAACCTAAAAGAAGATGGAGTCACTGCCGCGAAAGACGTAAAACTACTCCTGCTTGGTAAGATGCTTCAGGAGGAGGGGTGGCCCTCGGCTTCTTGTCCATAATCTGAAGTGTCAAAATCACACACCCGCTTTCTGGTTCCATAGCCAGACGCTAATCTGACTATGAATAGGAATATAAATGAAAACTACAGCATTTATGTACTTTACAGCCCCTTGTCTCTTTTCATCCCTCCAGGGGCTGGGGAGTCAGGAAAAAGTACCATCGTGAAACAGATGAAGTAAGTGCCACGGTCTAGCAATTCTTTGCATTTAATGTGTGTGATGGATAGGCTACGCATGAGGCTACACACACACAGTGGCTATAGCTTGTGATTGAAGAGTATAGGCTACAGAAGCTTATTTGGTCCGCCATATTTTAAAGTAATTATTACCTTTACTGGCGGGAAGAGTTACTGGCGGTGTAATTTATTGGCGTAAACCAACAGCGTTGCGGTTACGGGAACATATCGATGAGCTGTTCACAAAAATGGTGCTGAAATCGGAACCTGTTTTGCCTACAGCTAATGCACTTTGGCTTTCACCGAGAGCTTGTCTGTCTACAATAAACCGCGCACTGACCAGTTTCGAGAATCCCTCTCAATTAATCTTTGTGGCATGTTTAATCGCACATTTATGCCCCCTGGCCCTCATTATTTGATCTCGCGGTGTGCGGGCTGCTTTATCAAGTGTAGAGAAATAAGCGTGTAATAGCTACTATATGTAACCGGGGTATAGAATACAGCCTTAAAACTGGACACCTTTTGTGGGCTATATCTGCTGGTTTGAACGTTTGGTTGGTGTCAATGCCAAATTAGTTGATTCTGTGAAGTAACCCCATGCGATATAGTTGATGAAGATATTACATTGTTCTCAAATAGCCTACACACATGTAGGATATCTGGTCGAATAATTGGGTGGGAACTTATCACGGCCATTTTTATTTGCCTGCCTCTAAGCCAACACCCTTTCTTTGCCGAATTACATGCCTTTAATCAATCAAACCAATCGTTAAGCAATTTCAGACATTCATCTAATTAAGAAGTCAGATTAATGTTTTAATGGCTGTCATTATTTCAACTGTATACCAGCATAGTGTGCGTCTTGGTCTCAGTTTGCTGTGGGGAAGCATCTAGACTTATATATATTAATCTTGTCTAGAATAGGCTGGTGTATGCCTACACTGGCATTGGCACATTCGTAGTTTTGATTATGGTTTACGCAACCTATAATAAAGAAAGGGACAGGAATGCGACTGGTTGTCAGATATTTGATAAAGAAACGCCTCACATTTTCAATTGATTGCAGGGCTACTGCCATTTTCAGACACCTTCTGAGTAATTCCTGTCTGTGATTAAATAACATCTAATAGCTACCACAACCTTTTCAGTTTAAACTTTTTTACCACATGAATCAAAGTACCTATTGCAGAATAATTTCAGCCGGTTTCGGTGGTGGACAGCGCCCCTCAGCTTGTGCTCAATGGTTTCCCTTCTGACATTCTCGACTCTTTCCGTTATTGGGATCAAGTTCTCTGGACAAGGGTGGAAAACCCGGAGTGGCATTTCACACCTTTGGTCATCTCTGGATGTTCAATGACGTGTTGTAGTGATTTCAGCGGGTCTGGAGGTTTAGGGTAATGCAATATTGTGTGGATGAAGGGTGGGTGGGTGGTGGGCGGGTTGAATAAAGAGAAAGCATTGCATTAAAAATCCATAAAATGTATAATTCTTGTTGAATTCGTATCTGTAGGCTACATTTAGTTTTTTCTTTCATTAGTTGTATCTGCTGTTAGGCCCTAAAGCTTGGGCTTAGGCTACGCACTAACTGTTGCATGCCAAATACACACCAATTGCCAAATCATTTTGGGAACGTTGACAGAAAAAGTATTAGAGAAAAGCTGTAATATGGAGAGATTAAAATAAATAGAAGGGAGGGCCAGAACAGTAGTCTAATTTTTGGGAAAGATTTAAGTGGTAAAAGAGGATGATGGCGGTGCCGGCTATGTTATGTGTAATGATTGTGAGGCGCTATACAAATTCGACAGTCACAAGACGGGGACATCATGGGAACTGTACTGTTCAGATGGGTTCAATGGAATAGCAGCCCAACTGAAGTCTGGACACTGACTGTAGGTCTATAACCTCTACAATAGCTTAATATAATATTAACTCCTGCCGATCTAAGAATGTCTTGCAGTAAAATTATAGACCAAATGTAAATTGACTCAGGAACAGGAGTGGAGAAATATTATTTATTTCTTTCAGCGTCTTGAAAGCTGATAGTATTTTAAAAATCACACAATATTGATCTAAGCTGAACTGAAATCTTATCAAAAACATGTTGGGTCATTTTAACAGCTCATAATTTCCTTAAAACCAGTCAAATTGGAAATTTTACCCGAACATTTTTTCCCATTTCTTTTTGTTGAGTTATTTAATTTTCTCCCTGGTCCCTAAACGACTACAGAGAAGCAGAGATGAAAGAGAAAAACTTTACCGATGTCAACTAGATGAAGCATTCATTCTATCGATCTATGACATTCTGGTGAGCAAGGTTTTATTTAGTCTTCTAGAGCAACAAGTAATGACAGAAGAAAAGCTGCATGTATCTAATTCTAGTCAAGTTGACAAACAAAGCGTCAGAAATAAGAAGAAACTTAGTCCCATCTATAAAGGCCTGTCAAAAAAATGGTTCCACCATCTGACCGTACAGTGTATTTTCTATATTTGCAGGTTAGGGTCGGGTGCGGGCCTCAGATTCTCACTTCATTACATAGTCGGGCGGTTGCCGATGTGTTATTAGCAATTACAGGCGGGTGCGGGTGAACAAACAGCTGACCCACGCATCACCATTGTGTTGCTAAGGGAGCTGTTACCTTGGTAGATTCGATTGAGATTGTGTTTTTTGTAAATAGGTACATTGGTGGCATGTGCAACATCATTTCATTATGAAGAAGAAACCAAATTGCATTTGATGCAAAAGTGAGTGAAAAATGATAAGGGAAGGTTTTAAAAGCAATTTCCTAACTACTCTAACCAAATGCAATTATATTTGTCACATGCTTCGTAAAAGAACAGGTGTAGACTAACAGTGAAACGGTTACTTACGGGCCCTTTCCAACATTGAGTAACGATAATATGTGCAGGGGTACGAGGTCGAGGAATGAAGTGACTAGGCAACAGGATAGATAAAACAGTAGCAGCAGCGTATGTGATGAGCCAAAAAGATTTGTGCAAAAAGGGTCAATGCAGATAGTGAAATAGTTAACCAAATAGCAACCCGGGCTAACTATTTATCACTCTTATGACTTGGGAGTAGAAGCTGTTCAGGGTCCTGTTGGTTCCAGACTTAGTGTATCGGTACCACTTGCCATGCAGTAGCAGACAGAACAGTTTATGACTTGGGTGGCTGTAGTCTCAATTTTTAGGACCTTCTGACACCATCTGGTATCTAGGTCCTGGATGGCTGGGAGCACAACCCCAGTGATGTACTGGGCCTCACTACACTCTGTAGCGCCTTGCAGTCAGATGCCGAGCAGTTGCCATTCCAAGCGGTGATGCAGCCAGTCAAATGCTCTCAAATGGTGCAGCTGTAGAACATAGAGGATCTGAGGGCCCAGGACAAATCTTTTCTAGCCTACTAAGGGGGAAGAGGCGTTGTCGTGCCCTCTTCACAACTGTGTTGTTGTGTGTGGACCATGATAGATCCTTAGTGATGTGGATACAGAGGAACTTGATGCTCTCGCCCCGCTCTACTACTATTACAAAAAAGGTGCTATATAGAACCTAAAAGGGTTCTTCAGCTGTCCCCATAGGATAACCCTTTGAAGAACCCTTTTGGTTCCAGGTAGAACCTTTGGGTTCCATGTAGAACCCTTTCAACAGAGGGTGCTACATGGGACCCAAAACGGTGCTCCTATGGGGACAGCCAAATAACCCTTTTGAAACCATTTTTTCCTAAGAGTGTACAGCCATTGATGTTGATGTTTTCTGTGGTCCACGATCAGCTGGTCTCACTCTGCCAGGTCTCTGACCTTCTCTCTATAGGCTGTCTCATTGTCGTCGATGATCAGGCCTACCAACGTCGTCTCGTCAGCAAACTTAATGATGGGTAAGGAAATTGTGCACGGCCACACAGTCGTGGGTGAACAGGGAGTACAGGAGGGGCCCCCTGTGTTGAGAGTCAGTGTGGCGGCTATGTTGTTGCCTACTCTCACCACCTGGGGGCGGCCTGTCAAGAAGCCCAGGATCCAGTTGTAAAGGGAGGTGATCAGTCCCAAGGTCCATAGCTTGGAGGTTACTATGGTGTTGAACACTGAGCTGTGTAGTCAATGAACAGCATTCTCACATAGGTGTTCCTCTTGTCCAGGTGGGAGAGGACAGTGTGTAGGGCAATAGAGATTGCATCTTCTGTGGATCTATTGGGGCGGTATGCAAATTATAGTGGGTCTAGGGTGTCAGGTAAGGTAGAGGTGATATGATCGTTGACTAGTCTCCCAAAGCACTTCATGATAACATAAGTGAGTACCTATTGGTAAAAATAAATTAGGGCGGTATTATGAATTGGAGTGGGTCCAGGGTGTCTAGGATAATTGTGTAGTGTAGATGTGAGCCATGACCAGCCTTCCAAAGCATTTCATGGCAACAGATGCTAAGGGGAAATAGTCATTTAGACAGGTAACCTTGGTGTTATTGGGCACAGGGATTAGGGTGGTCTACTTGAAACGTAGGTATTACAGACTGGGTCAGGGAGAGGTTGAAAATGTCAGTGAAGACGCTTGTCAGCTGGTTGGCTCATGCTCCGAGTACACGTCTGAATGTTAACCTGTTTAAAGGTCTTACTCACATTAGTTACGGAGAGCGTGATCACACAGTCATCCGGAACAGCTGGTTCTCATCCATGGTTGTGCTGTTTGTCTCGAAGCGAGCATAGAAGACATTTAGCTTGTCTGGTAGGCTCACGACTGGGTTTCCCTTTGTAATCCGTGATAGTTTGCAAGCCCTGCCAAATCGGACGAGTGGCAGAACCAGCGTAATAGGATTCGATCTTAGTCCTGTATTGACACCTTGCCTGTTTGATGGCTCGTCAGATGTCTTAGCAGGATTTCTTATAAACGTCCGGATTAGCTTATTCTAAGTTAGTCTTGAGGTTCTGCTCACCTGTCTTAATATTAGGGATTGTGCACCAGGTGTTAACAAAGACACCACTCCCTTGAGCTTACCCGAGGCTGCGGTTCGATCCTGCCGGTACATAAAAAAATCCATGTCCTTGTTTGGCCACGACTCCTAGAAATTTAGAATATTACAGTTCTCCAGGTCCCGTTGATAGGATAGTCTTGAACGGAGCTTGTTCAGTTTGTTCTCCAGTGATTGTATGTTGTTCATCAATAGAACGGAGCGTAGAGGGGGTTTAAGAGTCGAGGCTGTTATAGCAGCAAAGGGGGGACCAACTTCATATTAATGCCCATGATTTTGGAATGAGATGTTATACAAGCAGGTGTTCACAAACTTTTGTAATGAGATAGAGATATAGATGATAGATATGCACACATGCAATAATTTCAACTATTTCTGAGTTACAGTTCATTAGGAAATAGGTCAATTTAATTAAATTCATTAGGCCCTAATCTATGGATTTCACATGACTATGCAAGGGCGCAGCCAATCAGAATAACTTATTTCGCACAAAAAGTGCTTTATTACAGAAATAAATACTCCTCAATTTCATCAGCTGTCCAGTTGGCTTGTCTCAGAAGATCCTGCAGGCGAAGAAGCCGGATGTGGGGTCCTGGGCTGGCATGGTTACACGGTTGTGACGCCGGTTGGACATGCTACCAAATTCTCTAAAACGATGTCTGAGGTGGCTTATGGTAGAGAAATTAACATTAAATTCTCTGGCAACAGTTCTGATCGCGACAAACCATTTCTGTATGGACCTCACTTTATGCACGGGGGTATTGTCATTGTGAAACAGGGAAGGGCCTTCCCCAAACCTTTGCCATAAAGTTGGAAGCACAGAATCGTCTAGAATGTCATTGTATGCTGTAGTGTTAAGATTTCCCTTCACTGGAATTAAGAGGCCTAGCCCGAACCATGGAAAAACAGCCCCAGACCATTATTCTTCCTTCACCAAACTTTACAGTTGGCACTATGCATTGGGGCAGGTAGTGTTCTCCTGACGTTGCTTCCAGAGGCAGTTTTGAACGCGGTAGTGAGTGTTGCAACAGAGGACAGAATTTTCACATGCTTACACGCTTCAGTACTTGGCGGTCCCGTTATGTGAGCTTGTGTGACCTACCACTTCACGGCTGAGCCGGTTGTTGCTTCTATATATTGACTTCAATAACGGCACTTACAGTTGACCGGGACAGCTCTAGCGGGGCAGAAATTTAACAAACTGACTTGTTGGAAAGGTGGTATCCTATAATGTTGCCACGTTGAAAGTAACTGAGCTCTTCACTAAAGCCATTAGACTGCCAATGTTTGTCTATGGAGATTGCATGGCGGTGTGGTCGATTTTATACACCTGTCAGCAACGGGTGTGGCTGAAATATCCACTGATTTGAAGGGGTGTCCACATAGTTGTGTGTGATATATATACACACACACACACACACACACATTCTATAGATTTCAACAATTTTGTATAACAATAAATAAAACTCAAGTTTTGAATTCGGCATTGTTTTGTGTATCCGTTCATAAAGCATATGCCATGGAATCAGTACATAGAAATTTTCCTCCCCTCTATTTTGCAACCTGTATGGCACAGCTGTCAATGTTTTGGTCCTTAAATGAAACTGGTATACTTTATCACAATTTTCTTTAGCCAATTTTGGTCTTTAATGCAGGGCCGACAGACAAGTTCCTTACCTTCAGGGTATTTATTAACAAGGCACAGTACAAGGACACAGAGGTGCAAGGAGGAAGATTTGATGGCTTGTAAGGCCAGTAGGTAAGTTTGTGATACAAGTTATGATATGAGGTAGTGGTTCTGGGGGATACAACATATTAGGCTATTCAAAACAAAGTGCCATAACTAATAGGATAATGATAGTGTATAACAGGAACAAAGGATGTCACCGAGAGAGATATATCTCTACACACAGAGTGTACAAAACATTAGGAACACCTGCTCTTTCCATGACAGACTTACCAGGTGAAAGCTATGATCCCTTATTGATGTCACTTGTTAAATCCACGTCAGTGTAGATGAAGCGGAGGAGACAGGTTTAAGAAGGATTTGTAAGCCTTGAGACATGGATTGTGCATGTGTGCCATTGAGGGTGAATGGGCAAGCCAAAATATTTAGGTGGCTTTGAACGTGGTATGGTAGTGTCCATGCCCCGATTAATTGAGGCTGTTCTGAGGGGAAAGAGGGTACAATTCAACATCAGGGAGGTGTTTTGTACACATACATTCAGACAAAGGAAGTATTCTAAGGCATATAAGTGGTCTAATTGGCAATGTATATTTACAGTGAGCACCAAAAGTATTGGGACAGTGACATTTGTTGTTTTGGCTCTGTACTCCAGCACTTTGGATTTGAAGTGATACAATGACTAGGAGGTTAAAGTTAACTGTCTGCTTTAATTTGAAGGTAAGAATAGAATATGTTTCTAAGCACGTCTACATGAATGTGGATGCTACCATGATTACGGATAGACCTGAATGAATCATGAATAATGAGTGAGAAAGACAGATGCACAAATATCATACCCCCAAGACATGATAACCTAACCTCTTACAATAACAGGGATTCATCTTTTTTGGGGGATTTGTGCATCTAACTTTCTCAGTCATTCACAATTCTTTCAGGACTATCTGTAATCATGGTAGCATCCACATTAATGTAGAAGTGTTTAGAACCATGTTCTATTCTTATTTACAAGAAAACAGACACTACATTACTTACTATTCATTTCTATTGGGCACTAAATAATCTGAAACCACCAAAACAGAAAGCAAATGCATCCAACAAGTTTGTAGTCAAACAAGCATGACATAGTCATTGCGTGCCAGGAATATGGGACCGAATCACTTTTACTACTTGAATACACAAGTGAATGACCTAATACTTTTGTACAAAAAGTGCTGTAATTTCTAAATGGTTCACCCAATATGGATGGAAATATCCTCAAATTAAAGCTGACAGTCTCCATGTTATCCTCATAGTATCATTTTATGTCCAAAGTGCTGGAGTACAGAGCCAAAACAACAACACATGTGTCACTGTCCCAGTACTTTCACTATATATACAGGCAAGGAAGTCAGCATTATGCAATGTTATTTACACATGGACAGCTCCTTACTTACACATTCGGGCACGTAGGCCACCAAAAACACTGAACACCTGGAAATGGAGATAAACTGCATTTATAGCTGGGGAAGGGAGAGGAATGATGAATATCAGAGTGAGTTCAGGTTTGGTGAGTTGGCAGCAGAGGGGGCGTGTCCAGAGGATAATTAGGGAATTGGTGAGATGGCATGGACCTTCAGAACAGCTACCCTGAGCTTTTTTTGTTAGTGAAGCGTAGATGAATGGGGAATGGGGAGCATTAGTTTTAAAGCCCAGCTAATGAGGGATTTAATTGGATGAGAATGCAAGACTGTGAAATCGCTAGCCAGCAGTGATTACAATACAGAATAATATGTTGCTGCAGGTGCAATGGAAGCATGTTTGGAATGTTGGCATGTGTGAGAATAAATCGGTGTGTTTGTCTGACCTGAGAGGAACAACGTCTAGTGTGTTAAGTGTTCATGGGCTTGATTTTCACACCACGCTATTCACGAAAAGGTGTGAAACCATGTCTCTCTTTGTGTTTGTTTGTTTTCTGTGTGTCAGAGAGAGACTTGAACAGAGATCGAGAGGGTCAGAGCGAGGGTGGGGGTGGGTGCTAATATTTGCCAAGCAGAGTGCATGCAGTAAAGGTTTTTCAGGATATGTGATTATGCTACTTAACTGGACCTTTGTCCAGGCAGCAATACCCATCTGCCTCATCATTAGCAGTGTGAGGAGGAAGTGACTAAACTCATGTCACACTAACTCCAACTGGACTGGACTCTTTTACCTAATGCTTAGGCCACACTACTTCAAGGAACGGTCAGAGGAATAAATTGTGCACTGTGTATTAGACCGAGGGGGGGGTTGGGTGTGTGTGTGTGTTGATGAGATGTAGGCCATGGGTGAACAGGCATCTCTATCTCTTCCATCTCTTTCTCCTCGTTCTCTCTGAGAGGAATGTTTGGACCATCTGTTTATAAAGATGGTGTATTATATGTGTATGGGAAGAGTGGGTCCAGAGTTGGTCCAGGTGGTAAACTGACCACTAGGGCCAGGGCTGGGTAAATGTAATCCGTTACAGTTACTAGTTACCTGTCCAATCCGCATGAAATGGTTGAATGGAAACCTGGTGTAATCAGCTACTCCCCAACCCTGCCGAGGGCTCTCTGTGGCATTTTGTATTTGTAAGCATGCCATGATGATGTGTGTGCCACACTGCGTGCATGTGTGTGGTTTGATTTCTTTCGTGATTCATCACTTGCACATACAGTGGCTTGTGAAAGTATTCACCCCCTTGGCATTTTTCCTATTTTGTTGCCTTACAACCTAGAATTAAAATGGGTTGTATCATTTGATTTACACAACATGCCTACTACCACTTTGAAGATGCAAAATATTTTTTATTGTGAAACAAACAAGAAATAAGACAAAAAAAACAGAAAACTTGAGCATGCATAACTATTCACTCCCCCCAAAGTCAATACTTTGTAGAGACATCGTTTGCAGCAATTACAGCTGCATGTCTCTTGGGGTATGTCTCTATAAGCTTGGCACATCTAGTCACTGGGGTTTTTGCCTGTTCTTCAAGGCAAAACTGCTCCAGCTCTTTCAAGTTGGAAGTCATACCACAGATTCTCAATTGGATTGAGGTCTGTGCTTTGACTAGGCCATTCCAAGACATTTAAATGTTTCCCTTAAATCACTCGAGTGTTGCTTCAGCAGGTGTTAGGTTTGCGCCAGACATAGCATTTTCCTTGATGGCCAAAAAGCAAAATTTTAGTCTCATCTGACCAGAGTGCCTTCTTCCATATGTTTGGGGAGTCTCCCACATGCCTTTTGGTGAATACCAAACATGTTTGCTTATTTTCTTCTGGCCACTCTTCTGTAAAGCCCAGCTCTATGGAGTGTATGGCTTAAAGTGGTCCTATGGACAGAAACTCCAAATCCGCTGTGGAGCTTTGCAGCTCCTTCGGGGTTTCCAATCTCTGCTGTGGAGCTTTGCAGCTCCTTCAGGGTTTCCAATCTCTGCTGTGGAGCTTTTCAGCTCCTTCAGGGTTTCCAATCTCTGCTGTGGAGCTTTGCAGCTCCTTCAGGGTTTCCAATCTCTGCTGTGGAGCTTTGCAGCTCCTTCAGGGTTTCCAATCTCTGCTGTGGAGCTTTGCAGCTCCTTCAGGGTTTCCAATCTCCGCTGTGGAGCTTTGCAGCTCCTTCAGGGTTTCCAATCTCTGCTGTGGAGCTTTGCAGCTCCTTCAGGGTTTCCAATCTCCGCTGTGGAGCTTTGCAGCTCCTTCAGGGTTATATTTGGTCTCTTTGTTGCCTCTCTGATTAATGCCCTCCTTGCCAGGTCCGTAAGGTTTGGTGGGCGGCCCTCTCTTTGCAGGTTTGTTGTGGTGCCCTATTCTTTCCATCTTTGAATAATGGATTTAATGATGTTCAAAGTTTCTGATATTTTTTATAGCCCAACCTTGATCTGTACTTCTCCACAACTTTGTCCCTGACGTGTTTGGAGAGCTCCTTGGTCTTCATAGTACCGCTTGCTTGGTGGTGCCCCTTGCTTATTAGTGGTGTTGCAGACTCTGGGGCCTTTCAGAACAGGTGTATATATACTGAGATCATGTGACAGATCATGTGACACTTAGATTGCACACAGGTGGACTTTATTTAACTAATTATGTGACTTCTGAAGGTAATTGGTTGCACCAGATCTTATTTATGGGCTTCATAGCAAAGGTGGGGAATACATATGCACACACCACTTTTCTGTTTTTTATTTTTTTGAATTTTTTAAAACAAGTATTTTTTTCATTTCCCTTCACCAATTTGGACTATTTTGTGTATGTCCATTACATGAAATCCAAATAAAAAGCCATTTAAATAACAGGTTGTAATGCGACAAAATAGGAAAAATACCAAGGGGGTGAATACTTTTGCAAGGCGCTGTAAGGGGCTTTGTAAATCAAGTTTGGATGTATTAGCAGTTTATTAAATGATTGGATAAAGGAAAGGAAAAGGAAACGAATCGAAGTTGGTATTAGACCTGGATAACTGACATGATGAAGTTCGAAGGGTAGAGCAGTCTGATGACTCTGCTTATATTGGTCACATGAACTATGTGTCCTCCTCTTTGATTGGACTGTGATGTTCATCCCGCTATTCTCCTTTCAAAATATGACTGAGTTTGATAGTGAAAACAGTAGGAGAGGTTTTAGATGTTTGTCAAGCATTTCCTCAGCCTATTTGTCTGCATTAGTCTCCATGGTTCTCTGGTCTCTGTTCTGCTCATTAGCAGTCTCTGTTGTGTGAGGCAGTCCCAATTGTTCTCTTTACCTCAGTCTGTGGTCCAGCCTCTCACACACGCATACACTAAAGCCCTGCACGGGCATGAAATTTAGGCCAAGCCCTACCCATGCCTATGATGTTCAGGCCCTACCATACCGGGGCCCAAATTGCATCTGCCAAATTTAAGGCCCGCGTAGTTAGTATACACATTAATTGCTAGTCTCTATCTGTCCCCCGCACAGCCCCCTCCGTTCCGTGTGTGTGTGAGTATCCATAGCAACGGCTCCACTTTTGTTAACTTGCTTAATGACGAGATGTGAAATAGCTGTTAGCTAGCTACTTTTAATCACTCTAAACTCTGACAAAACTCGTAAAACATTATTGTTTTCTGTGAAATAATCTCGACTCTGACAATGTTTTGTCATCCTAGAACATCCACAGTATACCACAGTGTTAAAATAGTGAAAAATATTTTTCAGTGGCAATTGAGGAGACGATAACTGACTAAATAGACCCAGAAAAAGCTATGACTACTCTGAACAAAAACATAAACGCAACATGAAATAATTTCTAAGATTTTAATGAGTTACAGTTCATGTCAAGAAATCAGTCAACTTAAATAAATAAATTAGGCCCTAATCTATGGATTTCATGACTGGGAATACAGATATGCATCTGTTTGTCACAGATGCCTTTAAAAAAAGATAGGGGCGTGGATCAGAAACCCAGTCAATACCCAGTCAATTTGCCTCATGCAATGTGACACATCTCCTTCGCATAGAGTTGATCAAGCTGTTGATTGTTGCCTGTGGAATGTTATTCCACTCCCCTTCAATGGCTGTGCGAAGTTGCTGGATATTGGCAGGAACTGGAACACACTGTCATACACGTAGATTCAGAGCATCCCAAACATGCTCGTTGGGTGACATGTCTGGTGAGTATGCAGGCCATTGAAGAACTGGGACATTTACAGCTTCCAGGAATTGTGTACAGATCCTTGTGACATGGGTCTGTGCATTATCATTGTGAGACATGAGGTGATGGCGGCAGATGAATGGCACAACAATGAGCCTCAAGATCTCATTACAGTATCTCTGTGCATTCAAATTGCCATCGATAAAATGCAATTGTATTTGTTGTCCGTAGAGTATGCCTGCCCATACCATAACCCCACCGCCACCATGTGGCACTCTGTTCACAACGTTGACATCAGCAAACTTCTCACCCACACGATGCCATACACTCTGTCTGCCATCTGTCCGGTACAGATGAAACCAGGATTCATCCGTGAAGAGGACACTTCTCCAGCGTGACAGTGGCCATCGAAGGTGAGCATTTGCCCACATTGGTTACGACGCTGAACTACAGTCAGGTCAAGACTCTGGTGATGACGATGAGACGGTTTCTGACAGTTTGTGCAGCAATTCTTTCTGTTGAGTAAACCCACAGTTTTATCAGACAATCCCGCATGTGAAGAAGCCAGATGTGGAGGTCCTGGGCTGGCGTGGTTATACATGGTCGGCGGTTGTGAGGCCGGTTGGATGTACTGACAAATTCTCTAAAACAACGTTGGAAGCGGCTTATGGTAGAGAAATTATTATTACATTCTCTAGAAACAGCTCTGGTGGACATTCCTGCAGTCAGCATGCCAATTGCACATTGTTGTGTGACAAAACTGCACATTTTAGAGTGACCTTTTATTGTCCCCAGCACAAGGTGCATCTGTGTAATGATCATGCTGAGAGAAATCATTTGTTGGTGCATATGGAACATTTTTGGGATCTTTTTTTTTCAGTTCATGAAACATGGGACCAACACTTTACATGTTGCATTTATGTTTTTATTCCGTGTAAATAAACATAATGTTTCATTAGGGTTAATGAAAACGAGACAAGACTAAATTATCTCTGTGACTAAAATCTGACTAGTAAATGGACTGGACAAGAGTTTTTGAATAGATTGAGATGTTATTTGCAATCTGGCGGCAACAAAACATTGATGCCAATAAGGGACATGCCATGGCTACTCTCCCGGTGGTAAAATCTCCCGTTAGAAAAAGGTGCAATGTTTGGAGACATTTTACTTATCGTGTAGATTCAACAAAGACCGAATGCAACATTAGCACAAGAGAAGACAGCGTTAGCACCCACTAGTTGACGGGGAAAAATACTACCTACCTCAAGAGACATCTGAAAGAGCATCATCCGAATATATAAGCGTTGGTAGGCTAACAGATTGCTAGTTACTGCTAGTTAGTTGCTAGTTACTGCAAGTTAGTTGTTTTCTGCAACCTATCATTCCACTACTTTGATTACAATATAGTTACAGCATGCAAAGGAGCAGGGCTCCAGACTGCGACCATTTTCTGGCATTTTGTGACCCTTTTGACTTGGCTGTGTGAGTTAAATTTGTAATTGATTGTGTGCGAGCTGAACATTCATTACAAGGTCACCTCACTCCAAAGTTTTAAAATGTCCTATTTTTTTGGTCGGTTACAACCATGATTTGGTCAAACAGTAAAGTGCATTATAAAAACCTCATGATTCCTGTAATTAAAGTCTGCCCACCCCCTGGGCCTGTTTGCTGGGGTCTGTTCTGCTGGGACCTGCTGCTGTGATGAGCGAGCCACTGTATGTGCCCTCCGGGAGAGAGAAAAAAGGCTTCTGATTGTATACAATTGAAAAAAGTCAAATGGCGGGAAATACAGTGCATTCGGAAAGTATTCAGACCCCTTGACTTTTTCAACATTTTGTTACATTACAGCCTTATTCTAAAATTGATTAAATAGTTTTTTCACCTCATCAATCTACACACAGTACCCCATAATAACAAAGCAAGAACAGTTTTTTTATAAATTTTTGCACAGTTTGAAAAATAAAAAAACTTATATGACATTTACATAAGTATTCAGACCTTTTATTTAGTACTTTGCTGAAGCACCTTTGGCAGCAATTTCTGCCTGAGGACTCTGGAGCAGGTTTTCATCAAGGATCTCTCTGTACTTTGCTCCATTCATCTTTTC
This sequence comes from Oncorhynchus tshawytscha, assembly GCF_018296145.1. Taxonomy (NCBI): domain Eukaryota; kingdom Metazoa; phylum Chordata; class Actinopteri; order Salmoniformes; family Salmonidae; genus Oncorhynchus; species Oncorhynchus tshawytscha. The sequence goes on along the minus strand of NC_056447.1, from coordinate 25,179,037 downwards.
CTCGATCCTGGCTAGTCTCCCAGTCCCTGCCGCTGAAAGAATCCCCACAGCTTGATGCTGCCACCACCATGCTTCACTGTAGGGATGGTGCCAGGTTTTCTCCAGACTTGATGCTTGGCATTCAGGTCTGAGAGTCTTTAGGTGTCTTTTGGCAAACTCCAAACGGGCTGTCATGTGTTTTTTACTGAGGAGTGGCTTCCATCCGGCCACTCTACCATAAAGGCCTGATTGGTGGAGTGCTGCAGAGATGGTTGTCCTTCTGGAAGGTTCCCCCCCTCTCCACAGAAGAACTCTAGAGCTCTGTCAGTGACCATCGGGATCTTGGTCACCTACCAAGACTAAGGCCCTTCTCCCCCGATTGCTCAGTTTGGCTGGGCGGCCAACTATAGGAAGAGTCTTGGTGGTTCCAAACTTCTTCTATTTAAGAGTGATGGAGGCCACTGTGTTCTTGAGGACTTTCAATGCTGCAGATATTTTTTGGTACCCTTCCCCAGATCTGTGCCTCAACACAATCGGAGCTCTACGGACAATTTCTTAGACCTCATATAGACAAGTCTGTGCCTTTCCAAATCATGTCCAATCTATTGAATTTACCACAAGTGGATTCTAATCCAGTTGCAGAAACATCTCAAGGATGATGAATGGAAACATTATCCACTTGCGCTCAATTTCGAGTCTCATAGCAAAGGGTCTGAATACTTATGTAAATAAGGTATTTTGGTTTTAGGTTTTTAATAGAATTGCAAAGATTTCCAAAAACCTGTTTTGACTTTCCTTATGGGGTATTGTGTGTAGATTGCTGAGGAAAACATAATATTTAATCCATTTTAGAATAAGGCTGTAACATAAAGACATGTGGAGAAAGTCGCGGGTTCCAAATACTTTCCGAAGGCACTGTACCTAGCTTTGGAAACAGCTACTGTTGTTCTCTGCTTTCTGTGGGTATACTGTTCATTTGAGCTCAAAAGCAACTATTTTTTACAACCGAGATATTTTATATAGCTTTCAGATCTGAAGCGCGCGAAATGCGCAATTGCACATCGGCCATTGCGTGTGCATAGGGTAGCAGGGCTACAACTGCAAAATAAAAAGGGACATTATATTTGCTGTTGGATTAATACATGGTTACTAGCAGTGGGTATTATATTTTGTGTCAGTGAGCTAGCTAATGTGTTTTGAGGTTTCACTTCCTCATGTTGAATAAGCCCCAAAATTAGCCTATGATATCGATCTATTTAAAGATGTAGGCAAATTCATCTCTTTTGAACAAAAAAAAATCTGACATTTCAGGAGTCCTATTTTTAACAGTAAAATATAACAACAATAGCCTATTGTTAACTCACAATTCACGACAATCACTGGATTAGGTTGCTTCACAAAATATCTCAGTAGTCTATTACACAGTCTAAAGCACTGTGAAATACTTTAAAAAGTGAATGAGAAAGCAGTTTTTCTATTGTGTGACTCCGCAAATCTTTTTTTTGGGGGTGCTACCAAGTCACGGTCTGGTGCCACTGGAAAAGTTGGTGGCACTGGTGAAATGTTAAGCTGGAGCCCTGCTCAGGGGTGTGATTTTTAATCTGTATTTGGTTGTTGGGAGGAAAATTATGCGATCGGATGTTATGCAGGAAAATATGTTGATAGAACCAGCCTATGTATGTTGGTGCACATGGAAGTCAGTGATTTATGTTTACTATAGGTTAATGAGGCAATGCAAATGTGATGTAACAAAAATATGACTAAAAATACAATTTGATTTAGTTGACTGAAATGGCCCACTGTTTTCATCATTTTGACAATAACTAGACTAAATAACTACTAAAATGACAAAAATGGGACTAAGACAGTGATATTTTAGTCAAAATGACTAAGACTAAATCTAAAACAGAGTGCCAAAATGAACAGTGGTATACCATAGTGCCCATCATCTTAGTATAGAACACGCATCATAACTTAAACCTTCTTCCTCTAAACCAGCTGTCTCCTCTTCATATCAGAAAAAGCGATTGTGTTCATGTTGTAGGTTAAACAACCCCTAGCTTCCCTCCCGGTGTAACCTGAAGAGGCCAGTGTTTTGTTGTTAGCGCTTTCTGATGCAGAGGCAGTGATAAAAGGAGAACAACAAAGACACAGAGCCTCCACTGAATTACTGCTGTCAGAAGAATCAATAGAACTGGGCTGTATTGACACAATCACTCACTGTAGATCTCATTGAATATGCAGACTTTAAGGTTTTGTTCCACAGCCGTCGTTGTGTTTTACATCTATTTGTGAGCCTGAATAACAGCTACATTCATATCTGTACTTTGGTCACGTAATAATATGAACCTTAGTTTGCCTATTTCCTAATAGAAAGTCTAGCTAAAGAATCCGTTTATTGAACACAATGGAGATGGTTCCCTTTTCTTGGGTATAAATAATGTAACTGTGGAATGTTCTATAGAATGTCCCCAGGACAGTCCCAAATGTGAATTGAAATCGAGCTACAATGTACTGCCAAAATGACAAGCTTTGGAACAGTGTCGAGAGCAGACTGTTTGTGAAGACGTGGGAGTGTGCAACCAGCATGCTTTAGTAGGAGCTGATTTGCTTCAATGACTAATTTCTATAGGGAAATGTGTGAGGGACTATACAAATGAAGACCATAAAATTGTATTGTGTGTGTTCTCATCCTGATGGCCTAGGAAAGGGTCACTCCCTGTATCTGGCTTCAGAGGAAACTGACTCACTGAGCTAAGCCAGAGAGGAAGAGGCGAAACGAGAGGGTCCACTCCCGTCAAAATCTGTCCATGCGTGAACACACCGATTCTGCTTAATACGCAGACCGCCTGCCTTCCCGCCTTTGGGACAATGACTCCCATTGTTAGAGCAGAGACGAGACCATCTTGTCATTATATATGGTATCTCTGGCTAAGCTGAGCTGACATAGAAAAGAAAAGGTGCAGCGTGGCACACTGCTGGGTTGTGAAGCACTGTTCTGTACGCTCAGTCTGATCTATACTGAACTTCCCCCGCTTCTGCTTATCCTTGTCACTAAGCTCTGGAAACTCCCCCATGCCTACTCTATCTGTTTCAGGCGCTATGTCCTTTCTCATCTCTTGAAAGTCTCTCTTTTCTCCTAGACACTCATTATACACTCGCCCTGCTCTCATTCACTCTGTTCCCTCTCTCTCTCTGTTTTCTCCTGTTTCTCTCTTTCTCTATGGCTGCTCTCTGTTCCCTCTCTCTCTGTTTTCTCCTGTTTCTCTCTTTCTCTATGGCTGCTCTCTGTTCCCTCTCTCTCTGTTTTCTCCTGTTTCTCTCTTTCTCTATGGCTGCTCTCTCGCTCTCTGTTCTCTCTCTGTTTTCTCCTGTTTCTCTCTTTCTCTATGGCTGCTCTCTCGCTCTCTGTTCTCTCTCTGTTTTCTCCTGTTTCTCTCTTTCTCTATGGCTGCTCTCTGGGCCCTGTATCTCTGTAGTCTCTCTGTTCCTCATTCTGTGCTGCTTCCACACTTAGCGTGGGGATGCTAATCACGTTAAGAGGGCCAGTCTAGCCACCTCTGATGACGTGATTGGAGGTGACTGACCGGAGCAAGAACAAACCAGGGCCAGCCGGCCCGGCTGCACCATTCCCAGACCCTTACTGTAATTTTCCCACCGTGAGGCTCGGAGTGATGGGGGTAGGGGGTTGGAGGATGCTGATCCGCTCTGGCACATAGGTCTGTCTTTCCTCCAGAACAGGTTTCATTTAGGGCTCGGACGGCAGTGAAGAGGGGGGGGGTCCAGGATGGACAAATGAACTCAAGTGTTACATAACGGAAAGTCACAAATTGAATGTAGCCTACGTGTTTGTCTCACACCCGCAGTCGCCATCTAACAGTCCCATGCTCTGCCATACATTGGCTGAGCTCTCTTATGGGTTTGTTTACTGGTTCAATGACAGACACCCAGCGCTGCAGAACACTGAAGCTCATGGTAACATACAGTATCTCTAGATAGCTGTCCTTGTTTTGCCATATCATGCCCGGTTTGCATCCACTTTGCATTAGCTACTGGCATAGAGAGAGAGAGAGAGACATGCAAAACACAGGGCAAAGACCGTGTGGTCTAATTATAGCCATGCTTGAACTGCTTAAGCACAGTGTAGACACACATTTGACATCACATCAGACCGCACATCATCACATCAGACGTCCAGAACTAGAGAGAGTTCAGGATGGGATTTTTCCAGCCACTTGCATCCTCTTAACCTTTTCCCTTAGAGGCCTCGGTGGGTTTTCAATGGGTCAGGGAATATCACAGTTACACAATCTTTGTTCACATTTCAGGCCAATAATGAATGCAGCTAGCTCTAGCAGTTTACAGCATTTATCAAATTAGCGCTGCTGTTAAAATTTGGTCTGTCGTGGAGTCCCTGGCTTTTGGAATGTCATTAGGTCTGAGATGGAAGAAGGTGGAGAAGCCCTGCTTCAAAGGAATCTTAAACTGTTGAGCCATTCATGGTCTCACTGGATTTCAGCGAGATATTAATCTGTGTTCACTTGAAGAGTGTTCCCTTGCGTCTATCTGCACTGCATTATAACGCATGATAATCATCAGCATTCAGCATATGTGGACAAATGTTTTTCTTGTGCTTGCCTGAGTAATTGCAGGTCACGTGAGATGTGTAGCCAGGAGCTCTAGTACAACTTAGGCATACAGTGCATTCGGAAAGTATTCAGACCCCTTCACGTTTTCCACATTTTGTTACATTACAGCCTTATTCTAAAATGGATTAAATTAATCTACATTACACCCCATAATGACAAAGCGAAAACAGGTTTGTAGAATGTTTTGCATATTTAAAAAACAAACAAAAAAAACAAAACAGTAATGCTTATTTAAATAAGTATTCAGACCCTTTACTACGAGACTCCAAATTGAGCTCTGGTGAATCCTGTTTCCATTAATCATCCTTGAGATGTTTCTACAACTTGATTGGAGTCCACCTGTTGTAAATTCAATTGATTGGACATGATTTGGAAAGGCACATACCTGTCTATATAAGGTCGCACAGTTGACAGTGCATGTCAGAGCAAAAACCAAGCAATGAGGTTGAATGAACTGTCCGTAGAGCTCCGAGACAAGGTTGTGTCGAGGCACAGATCTGGGGAAGGGCCTCCATCATTCTTAAATGGAAGAAGTTTGGAACCACCAAGACTCATCCTAGAGCTGGCCACCCAGCCAAACTGAGCAATCGGGGAGAAGGGCCTTGGTCAGTGAGTTGTGGAGATGTGGAGATGACAGAAACTTCCAGATGGCCAATCATCTCTGCAGTACTCCCCCAATCAGGCCTTTATGATAGAGTGGCCACATGGAAGCCACTCCTCGGTAAATGACTCATGACAGCCCGCTTGGAGTTTGCCAAAAGACACCTAAAGACTCTCAGACTGAGAAGCAAGATTCTCTGGTCTGATTATACCAAGATCGAACTCTTTGGCCTGAATGCCAAGCATCACTTCTGGAGGAAACCTGGCATCATCCCTACGGTGAAGCATGGCGGTGGCTGTGGGGATTTGTTTTGCCGGAATGGACTGGAAGAATAGTCAGGATCGAGGCAAAGATGAACGGAGAGAAGTAGAGGGATCCTTGTTGAAAATATGCTCCAGAGCGCTCATGACTTCAGATTGGGGCGAAGTTTCACCTTCCAACAGGACAACGACCCAAAGCACACATCCAAGACATGGGATAAGTCTCTGAATGTCCTTGAGTGGCCCAGCCAGAGCCCGGACTTGAACCTGATCGAACATTTCTGGAGAGACCTGAAAATAGCTGTGCAGCGGTGTTCCCCATCCAACCTGACAAAGCCTGAGAGGATCTGCAGAGGAATGGGAGAAAGCGTCATACCCAAGAAGATTCGAGGCTGTAATCTCTGCCAAAGGTGCTTCAACAAAGTACTGAGTAAAGGGTCTGAATTCTTATGTATATGTGATATTTCATTTTTTTAAAAATTTGCTAAAATGTCAAAGAACCTGTTTTTGCTTGGTCATAATGGGGTATTGTGTGTAGATTGATAAGGATTGATAAAGTTAACGGGTCTGAATACTTTCCGAATGCACTGTATACATACGCTATTTCTTGATATGCTCTCACTCATCTACAGAATAAATGGAATGAGGAGATGCACTACTTGTGAGGGTTTTGCTAATGTGAGGTCCTCTTTTTCTCTCCACTGTACTCAACTACACTAGTGTATCACAGTTAATGTGTCAGTGTGTGAATCAGGGCCCTTGTAACAGGATGGAGTAGGACAGGTTGATGAAGGCTGGGCTGGGCAGAGGGACTAAGCTCTGGTTGGCTCTGCTGTTGTTGCTACTGCCGGGAGGGCTGCCTGGAGGACATGATTAGTTTCTGGAAAAGAGGAATGTGGCATATTCCCCATATCTCCTCCTCTCTGTCTGTGCACTGAGGGGAATGATGGCAGTACTGCTAGTGCACTGGGACAGCCTGCTACTTCACTTATGCTCTTTCTGCCTCTAACCTTTCTCTTTTTCTCAGATTCTTTCACTCTCCCATCTGGACCCTCCCTTGCTTTCTTTGACTCTCTCTACCACCCTCCCTCCCTTTTTCACTGTGGTCCAGATGCACTCGTCGATTGCAGAGCCAGAGCTGACCAACCAGCCAGTCAGTGAGTACATGTGCTGGTCAGGTCCATGCAGGGGAACAAAGGGTCTTTGTCTGTGGTCTGGGAGGTGTTTGTGTCGGGCAGCAGATCCCCGGTCAGGTCCTGTACAGACCAGACAAAGGGGCCTTGTTGGAAATGCTGTTTGTGTTGGGCCCCTCAGCTGATCTGAGGTCAGGTGATCCAGAGCACATCTGTGATATGTCTGAATTTAGCCAATATGTCTGAATTTAGCCAATACCTAACTACTGTGACCATGCACAGTCTAATTATATGGTATGCACGTACATTACAACACGGAGCTCTTATATCATTGTGTGAATTGAAAAATCTAATTGCATACTTTGCCATGGATAAAATGATAAAATGTCCAAGTGTGGTCTAATCAGAATGGTGTAACCATGTGTTGACCGGCTTCTTTAGCTACTCTGAGTAGTAGTCAGTGACGTAGTTGTTCTGGTTTGTGTTGCTGTGAGCAGTGTTAATTGGAGGAGGTTGTGACAGTGTTTTACTGGGTTGTCAGAATAACCTTTGCCAGATAGGTGTGGGGTAGCTAAATTGGCCTGTGTGGCAAGCAACGCCCTCCCACCGGCGGATAGCCTCCAGGGGGACGAGGAGGAGGAGGCTGTAAATTAGCTCTAGCTGCTTTTAATGTTAATTACAGATGCAGGTGGAACAGCGTGGAGAGGAGGACAGTGCGGGGCGGGGTGGGGGGCAGAAGCAGTAAATGCAGAGGCAGTCAATTCTATGTGGAGTCACAGTGCTTTGCCCTCTACCAGCACCTCTACACCTCAGGCCTGGTGTGTCACTGTTCATTGTCATCAGACAAGTAGGAACAGCTCTCCACAGCAAAGAAGAAGGTGTAATAGCTAGTCCCAAAATGGCACTTGATCCAGACAGATACACTCTGCTACTGCTCTGTTCAATCATTGGGCATCTTTTGAATTCAATGTCATTACATTAGAACATTTGTATGTCCATTTTTCAGACAGCCATGTATGCATTAATGAATCAATTATAGAATCATACAATCAATTTGACTTTGTTTTTACCAATCTAACTACATAACAACATAATGGTAATCATTTTTATTTAATTTATTTTTTGTAACTTTATTTTACTAGGCAAGTCAGTTAAGAACAAATTCTTATTTTCAATGACGGCCTAGGAACAGTGGGTTAACTGCCTGTTCAAGGGCAGAACGACAGATTTTGTACCTTGTCAGCTCGGGGATTTGAACTTGCAACCTTTCGGTTACTAGTCCAATGCTCTAAACACTAGGCTACACTGCCGCCCCATATGCGGCTATCCGCCCCCTGGAGGCTATCCGCCATATGAATGGTAAATCTATTGATCTCAAGACCCAGCTTAGGCCTATCCACAATACAGGGAAATGCATATTCGATAGAAGTGTGTGCTTGCATTCAGTTATTGAGCTGGTTTTGGCTGATTTCATGGAGCTACAGGTGATAAACAATTACCCTTCCCGAGCACATCCCCATCCAGATTGACATGGCTGTAGTGGAGAGGGTCGAGAACTTTAAGTTCCTCTGTGTTCACATCTCTTAAGAAATTAGCATGGTCTACACACACCAACACAGTTGTGAAGAAGGCATGACAGTGCCTCTTCCACACCAGGAGGCTGAAAAGATTTAGCATGGTTCCTCAGATCCTCAAAACGTTCTACAGCTGCACCACTGAGAGCATCTTGACTGGCTGCATCGCCGCTTGGTATGGCAACCGCTTGGCATCTGACTGCAAGGCGCTACACAGGGTAGTGAGGCCCAGTACATCACTGGGGTCAAACTCCCTGCCATCCAGGACCTATGTCACCCAAATCATAGACTGTTCTCTCTGCTACTGCATGGAAAGTGGTACCGATGCAGCAAGTGTGGAACTAACAGGACTTAGCTTCTACTGCAAAGCCATAAGACTGCTAAATAGTTAACCAAATTGCTACCTGGACTATCTGCTTTGACCCCCCCATTTGCACCAACTCTTTTGACTCATCACATACACTGCTGCTGCTTATTATCTATCCTGTTTCCTAGTCCCTTTACCCCTACATACTGTACATATCTATCTACCGGAGTTACTCTGTACCCCTACATACTGTACATATCTATCTACCGGAGTTACCCTGTACCCGTACCCCTACATACTGTACATATCTATCTACCGGAGTTACCCCGTACCCCTACATAATTCATTAAAAATCCTACAATGTGATTTTCTGGAGAAAATTCTCATTTTGTCTGTCATAGTTGAAGTGTACCTATGATGAAAATTACAGGCCTCTCTCATATTTTTAAGTGGGAGAACTTGCACAATTGGTGGCTGACTAAATACTTTTTTGCCCCACTGTATTCCCATAATGGAATGAGAGATGGCATGATGCTAGTGACCCACGTATTTAGAAGTTATTTTCCTGTAACAATTGCCTGTTTTCCGTTTCATATGATTAAAAAAACAAGCCCTCCATAGGCTACCCTTACCGCTGGGCTACTATAACAAAGGTTCATGTCTTTTTCATCCTGCCGATTTTATGATATCGTGCTTCTGACCCCAACCTATTTAGAAATATTGTTGTTGTTTGAAAAAAAACCCAGATTGTTTGTTTTTTGTTTTAATTGGATTAAAAACCAAAGTTAATAGAATGATTCACCATCCTGACTTTATGGTGAGAATGTCCATGGCTCGCATGCAATGCAATTTAGGAGCCTTCTGCTATTTCTGGAGATGTGTGAGTGCGATCTGTAAGGTGGTTCCATTATGTTTATAAAACATTTGGGAGCTGTATAACGGTGAGTCGACATTCCCCCTTTCTTTTCATATTGGATCTTTGTCCAGGTTCTGTGAAAATGTCTTTATATTAAATGCCCGTTGGGAGTAATTGCGGTGCCTGTTTATTTAAAACAAGTTGAGTATTTATTTGAATTTCATTACAATTATTCACAATCTTTTTAGGCCTTATCAATAGTAAATTGACAAAGTTTGTCGTGCCCATGGCTAAGACATGCATAATGCAATTTACAGCAGATCTTGCCCCTATATCAGTGCAAATACCATGTTACATTTCCATACTGAAGCCATGCAATTACTTAGAACAATGTGGACTGCAAACATTCAATATATTTAACAAGGATGGGATAGGCCTACATTTAGTTATTTTGTTTCTGTAGGCTATTTAACATTCGAATTGGTGACGGACAACGCAATGCATAAACGTAAATACACAACTTGAAGCAACCACATATCTATCTATGGAGCACATTCTGATAAGCCAGTGAGGAGTCAAGCCTCGACACACCTAAAACTAATTTATTTACGACTGGCTACCTCCAGCTCTTGTGCTCATAATTCCCGCAGTGAAAATAGCAAACATATTTCTGACACAACCCTGGACCTATGTCGCTACCGCTAGCACTAAGATGTACCATTACGTTAGATTTGTTAAATAGAGCCCACAGTCAGTTCAAGGGGGAGACGTGAGGGAGAGACGATTAAGTGAAATCAGCTTTGAAATCAGCATATTTTGCATTATGGTTTGCATATTATCACAAACAAAGTACTAGGGTAGTGAATTGATGTTATCTTTAGCTGTAAATGTGCAAGGAAAGTACTGTAAGCCTACAAAGCTGGAAGCTGATGGTATCATCTCACATTGTAGCTAGTGTGTTCTAGGCTAGCCTGTATGGACATTGTTTTGTGAACATGAATTAAGTTGAAACATTTCTACATGCCGTGTTCCATTATTTAAGTGTATTCACTTCTGTGCAGCATGAGTGGGGAGCAAACATGATTTAGCCCAGACTCCTGGGACAGGCTAGAGCTAGTAACAAAAAGTACGGAACCGTTTTTCATGTTTTAGTACTGAAATGTACAGATGTTTCGGTATACCATGCAACACTAGTTTATGCATGGCTGAGATGCCACCCTGTATCCTCCAAACTGGTTAAATATAGCTGTGATCAGAACAGGCTAGAGCCCAAAACCCTGCAGTGCTCAAAGGTGATATTCTGCTGCCTTAGCAATACACCTCTTATATTCATCTCCTGCTCCTTCTCCTCCTTGGGTTCCAGGGGAGATGACAATGGCAGATATAATTACAGGATGACAAACGACCAGGAGGGAGAGGAGAGGGGGAGTGGAGGAAGAGGGGTGGAAGCAGAGGACTGTGTGAATGAGGGGACAACGGCTGCTGTTTAGGGAGGGATCAGGCTGGGATTTTTAGCTGTAGTTATGCAGATCTGTCGCTGTAATTATTCAGCGTTTGTGACTGATCAAGGCTGTGTGTGAAGCGAACCCAAAATTACTGTCACCCTCTCCCAGCAACCAGCTGGCAAGTCCCAATTGATAGAGGACACTTCATAATCTCAGTGGCAGAATTTAGCTCTGAGCGGGGTCTGGGAGGGTGAGAGGAGGGATCAGCAGATATAGTCAGGAAGATGCAGTGTTTTAGCAAGAGAGAGGTGGAAAGAGAGGGGGAGGGTAAAATACAGTGGGTCCATAGATACACCCTATAATTACTGTTGTGTGATTGTGTTTTTGTATGAATATAGACATTGCGGTTTGATATCATAAAGCTAATGTGAGATGGAAGTTGAATGCAGTGAGGGAGTGGTGAGGGAGTGATGTTGTGTGCATGTTCCAATCTAGGACTAGCCGAGGTGTGGTGCTGCCGTAACCCTGGCGGTGTCTGTGCATCCCAAATTACATCCTATTCCCAATATAGTGCACAATTTTTTAAAATCAGAGTCCAATGGGGTCTATGGGCACTAAAAAGGAAAGGGGGTGCCATTTAGGTTGCAGTCTATGTGTGTGTCTGTGAGTCGACCTCGGGGTGTGGGGGACAGATTGGTGCTAAAGGCTGGAGCATCTGATGCTTGGGAGGCAGCGCTCCTCTGATTGCAGAGGTTATAAATAGTGCCCCCAACGCTGGTAGGGAATCAAAGTAGCTGTGTCCCGGGGCCGATGACAGCAACAGCACTGGAGCGTGCAGGGAGCACAAAGGATCATTTGTGTGGCATGATGATTTGCAAACTCAAAATTACTGGCTTAAAAATCCCATTCATCCCCTCGTACTTCTCTCAACAGTGAAATAGGTGTAATAAACCTGTACACAATACAAGGCACTCCATTTATTATAAGACCAAAAGCATTATGTAAACAGTTTTTTTCTGTGGGGAAAACAAGTACGTTGCATTTAGTCAGTCAGTACAGTACATGGCTAGAATGCAAAATTACCACTCCATCACTTCTTAGAAGCCCCTCCCTCTGTGTGAGAGGCAGTGGTGGTAGAGGTTCCAGTTCACAGATCTCCACGTGTCAGACACCAAGGAGGGCCTAATGTGCTCTCTGTTCTGCCCTCCCCAGTGGCTACCTGTCACCCTCCCCTCCCTCCTCTCCTCTCCTCCCAGCTGACAGATGGTCTGGAGAGACCCAAATGAGAAAAGTCCTCAAGCGTGAAAAGCACAGACCCTTCGAACATTAAAATGATCCTCCAATTGTGCTGCTCTGTTACTCTGTACCTATTTTCTTTCTTTCCCCCCCCCTCTCTCTCTCTCTCCCTCCCCCCTCTCTCTCTCTCCCCTCTCTCTATCTGTTACTTAATGAGGGTCCCTTTATAAACTTGGTGGGAAAGGAAGGCAGTAATAATGATCTGAGCTCTCCTGTGGTGTTCCACCCACACACACTGCCTGATGAGGCTTTGCAGAGAGGAATGGAAACATGTAACACACTAATGAAAGCCATAACGATAAAAAAAACTGTACTTTTCATGTCCTTACACTCAAGGATAAAGCAGAAGCCTTTTGACCCTTCTTACTGGGAAGGCTGGTTTTACCATATACTGTAGCAGACAGCAGGTTACACTGCACAGTGTGGTATGGTAAATCCTGCAGTCTCATTTCAGAGCTCTCTCCCTCCACTGCTCTGCAATGGGACACAGGGGGAAAGACAAGACTTTAATCACCCTTGTAGAGTGACTTGTAATCACTCTTGTATCAGCTCCTGACATGCACTCTGCAGACTGTACTGTGTGTTGTAGCTAGCTGACCAGTGGTGTGGGCCTGGACCTGCTCTTTCTGACAGGTGGCCTGGTATAAGGACTTGCTGTACTTTCAGTGTCTCCTATCAGAAACAGAACAATGAATCATTCGACCCCTGGGACATCAGAAACCCCAGGGACATCAGAAACCCCAGGGACATCAGAAACCCCAGGGACATCAGAAACCCCAGGGACATCAGAAACCCCAGGGGCATCAGAAACCCCAGGGACATGCCTTTAGCTTTATTGTGATTTAGAGATTGCCTATAGACGTGTTGTTTTTAACCCCTGGATTATTAATCAGTCACCTGAGATGGTGCGCTCACTGGAGTTTCAGCACTGAGGAAAATCGAGGCAGAGCTGTCAGCGGTGCTGGGTGATATTGGCTCGACATATTTACTAAACTTTTGCAAGGTTACAGGTGTAGAGTGTTGTTTTAATGGCGATTTAGAGATCTGTGGTTGTGTCGGGTCAGAGTAGAGCTGTGGTCACTGGAGAGATGTGGAGACGGATGTTCTGCTTTCTGTTGGGTCTGTGGTTATGACATTGAGCTGTAGTGTTTGTTTAGTAAATCTAATGTCTAGTGTGGTGTTGGTCCCGGAGAATTGATTGCACCCAAATTGGCCATTTTAATTTATAGGATTCATATAATATTCAATAACTATGGTACCCAACATCTGATTTGGACCAAACAATGAGTTAGACATGAGGAATCCAAACAACTGGTCAAAAGACACCCACAGACACCCCAGCGTTGAACAAGTTAACTGTAAGTTTGCAAGATTGGATCTCCTGAGCTGACAAGGTGAAAATCAGTCGTTCTGCCCCTAAACAAGGCAGTTAACCCACCGTTCCTAGGCTGTCATTGAAAATAAGAATGTGTTCTTAATTGACTTGCTTAGTTATATAAAGGTATATAAAAAAATCGGAATAAAAAAATTGGCAAAATCGGAACCCGAAAATACAGATTTCCGATTGTTATGAAAACTTGAAATCGGCCCTAATTAATCGGCCATTCCGATTAATCGGTTGACCTCTAGTACAGAGCAGTGCAGGGCATGTTGGCAGGTCTTTGCCAGGTGGGTCGTTCCACCTCAAAAAGCACAAGAAAAAGGATTTCGACACCCTCCATCTCAGATTGTTCCAAAATTGTTTGTTGTTTCTGGATTTGCATTCCTGCATCATTATTTTGTTGAAATATAATTTTATCTCTGAGAATTTAGGAGAATTGATTGCACCCAAATTGGCCATTTTAATTTATAGGATTCATATAATATTCAATAACTATGGTACCCAACATCTGATTTGGACCAAACAATGAGTTAGACATGAGGAATCCAAAGAACTGGTCAAAAGACACCCACAGACACCCCAGGTCCCACTCCAATCCCAACACAACAATGAGTATATGGTATCAGTTCAGTATGGAGCTGCGGCTCGAAATATTGTCCTGAGGCCCATTGTCGTGCCATTCATCTGCCGCCATCATCTCATGTTTCAGCATGATCATGCACTGCCCCATGTCGCAAGGATCTGTACACAATTCCTGGAAGCTGCAAATGTCCCAGTTCTTCCTTTGCCTGCATGCGAAGGAGATGTGTCGTGCTACATAAAGCAAATGGATACTGACTGGTTGCATTTCAATTTTTGTTCAGTTTATATACAGTATATCAAATAAAATGTTATTGGTCACATATACATATTTAGCATATTCAAAATGCTTGTGTTCCTAGCTCCAACAGTGCAGTAGTATCTAAAAACAATTCACAACAATACACACACATCTAAATGTAAAATAATGGAATTAGGAAATATATATATATGGTGACATGACTGGTGAGTATGCAGGCCATTTTCAGAAATGTTTTGGTACACTTCCCCAGATCTGTGCCTCGACACAATCCTGCCTCAGATGCTTGACAATATGAAGAGTGGAACTCAGTGACATGTTGGATTTGCCCCAAACATAACGCATTGTATTCAGGACATAAAGTGAATTACTTTTTCACTTTTTTTCTTGTATTAATTTACTGCCTTATTGCAAACAGGATGCATGTTTTGGAATATTTCCATTCTGTATGATGATACAGAATATCATGATACTGCATGATTCCTTTTTTTCACTCTGTCATTTAGGTTAGTATTGTGGAGTAACTACAATGTTGTTGATCCATCCGCAGTGTTCTCCGGTCATAGCTATTCAACTCTTAACTGTTTTAAAGTCACCATTGGCCTCATGGTGAACTCCTTGAGCTTTTTCCTTCCTCTCTGGCAACTGAGTTAGTAAGGACACCTGTATCTTAGTAGTGACTGGGTATATTGATACACCATCCCGAGTGTAATGAATTACTTCACCATGCTCAAAAGGATATTCAACTTCTGATTTTTTATTTACCAATAAGTTCCCTTCTTTGTGAGGCATTGGAAAACCTCCCTGGTTTGTGGTTGAATCTGTTTTTGAAATTCACTGCTTGACTGAGGGACCTTATAGATAACTGTTTTTGAAATTCACTGCTTGACTGAGGGACCTTATAGATAACTGTTTTTGAAATTCACTGCTTGACTGAGGGACCTTATAGATAATTGTATCTGTGGGGTACAGAGATGAAGTAGTCATTCAAAAATGTGACATATTAAGCAAATGTTTACTCCTGAACTTATTTAGACTTGCCATAACAAAGGGGTTTAAAACATATTGACTCAAGACATTTCAGCTTTTCATTTATAATTCATTTGTAAAAAATATATAAATAATAAAATAAAAAAGTCAAACATAATTCCACTTGGACATTATGGGGTATGTGACACAACATCCAAATTGAATCCATTTTAAATTCAGGCTGTAAAACAACAAAATGTGGAAAAAGTCAAGTGGTGTTAATACGTTCTGAAGGAACTCTATATAATGGTGTGTAATGATAATATGGACAGTATATGAATAAAATATGTGTACAGCAGTAGTTCTATAGGATGTGCCATGACTAGAATACAGTATATACATATAAAGTTGGTAAAGGAGTATGTAAAAATGATCAAGGTGACCATTGTTCAACGACTATGTACATAGGCCAAAGACGTCTCTTAATGTGCAGGGTAGAGTACCGGGTGGTAGCCGGCTAGTAACAGTGACTAAGTTTCAGGGAAGGGTACTGGGCGGAGGCCAGCTAGCGGTGACTGTTTAACAGTCTGATGGCCTGGAGATAGAAGCTGTTTATCAGTCTCTCAGGTCTCAGCTTTCTACTGTCTCCTTCTTTTAGATGGTAGCGGGGTGAACAGACTGTGGCTCAGGTGGATGATGCCCTTCCCTACCATGTAAGCAGTCTATGGACAAGATAGAATTCCATGCTTTGGTTTTGCTGTCCACTGTTTCAAATGCTAACCTTTTAGCTTTTAGTATGTATATTAGTATTTTCACGATTCATGTCCAAATCATCCTAAAGTATCAAAACATTTATTGTGTAACTCAATGATGTTACTTATAGATGATTTGGGTATGAAGCGTGGAAATGCTAATATAGGTACCGCTGACTTGCATTGGATTTGTGCCACTAATGCTAAAAAGTTAGCATTTGAAACAGTGGCCAGCTAAACAAAACTAAGCATGGGTTTATTTTATCCCTTGTCCATACACTGCCTACAGGGAAACATATACGTCATTTTATCATTTGGGTGAACTATGCCTTTAAAAGAAATCACCTACTAGCAGGAACAGCACCAGCTAGTGGTCAGAACCTGGTAAAATCAGGATGTAGGATAGGACATAAACCTAACAACTTCAATCAAATCAAATTTATTTATATAGCCCTTCTTACATCAGCTGATATCTCAAAGTGCTGTACAGAAACCCAGCCTAAAACCCCAAACAGCAAGCAATGCAGGTGTAGAAGCACGGTGGCTAGGAAAAACTCCCTAGAAAGGCCAAAACCTAGGAAGAAACCTAGAGAGGAACCAGGCTACGAGGGGTGGCCAGTCCTCTTCTGGCTGTGCCGGGTGGAGATTATAACAGAACATGGCCAAGATATTCAAATTTTCATAAATGACCAGCATGGTCAAATAATAATAATCACAGTAGTTGTCGAGGGTGCAACAGGTCAGCACCTCAGGAGTAAATGTCAGTTGGCTTTTCATAGCTGATCATTGAGAGTATCTCTACAGCTCCTGCTGTCTCAAGAGAGTTGAAAACAGCATGTCTGGGACAGGCAGCCCGTCCGGTGAACAGGTCAGGGTTCCATAACCGCAGGCAGAACAGTTGAAACTGGAGCAGCAGCACGGCCAGGTGGACTGGGGACAGCAAGGAGTCATCATGCCAGGTAGTCTTGAGGCATGGTCCTAGGGCTCAGGTCCTCCGGAAGAGAGAAAGAAAGAGAGAATTAGAGAGAGCATACTTAAATTCACACAGGACACCGGATAAGACAGGAGAAATACTCCAGATATAACAGACTGACCCTAGCCCCCGACACAAAATACTGCAGCATAAATACTGGAGGCTGAGATAGGAGGGGTCAGGAGACACTGTGGCCCCATCCGATGACAGGGTATAACCCCACCCAGGGGGTTGACAGGAAGACCACATCAGTGATTCAACCCACTCAAGTGATGCACCCCTCCTAGGGACGGCATGGACTCATTTATCTGATCAGGGGTGGGGGGGGAACATCACCATCATGACAATACTCCAAGCCACAGCACCATACTACTTGCCAGACATAGAGAACTGATACTGTATAATATTTTTTGTTAGGGTGAGATTGGTGTAGGGGATCCATGGGTGTCTTTTCACCATTCCTTTGGATTCTAACCATTCCATTCCTCGGGTCTAACTCATGGGTCCTGGCTGGCACATGCCTATCTCTGCCAAGGCACACCTGGTCTGCCAGTCACAATGCCAGCTGTTAAAACAAGTCTGTTAAAGAGGAAGGAAAACAGTGTCTGAGAGAGCTTTCATTTCCCTTAGAGAGGAGCTAAGCTCTGACAATCGATACCAGAGTCATTGACCACAGGATTATGGGACTCCTCAAAGTAAGGTGACTCACACAACTACACACAGTTTACAGTAGGCTATATAATGCAAAGCTCCCCTCCCTTCTGTACATTCCTCAACCCTTCCACATATGCTCTGTGCTGGGGAGAGTAGGAACCTTCCCCCCTCTCTTCTGGAACCCTCCGCCCACCAGCCCAGGTATCAGTAGTGCAGAAGCAGTGTGTCCCCCGTGCTGTTTATTACACCCACAGATAAAGCATTCGTCATAGGAAGATTATGGTTGAAAGAGGGAGGGAGAGAGAGAGAGAAGACAGGGAGAGCAAAGGGGAGATAGAGGCAATATTCCCTTGTCATTGACACGCACATGTCTGTGTCACAGCAGCATTACTGCTGAGCTGTAGGTAAGTCACTGTCACACACACATGTAAATGAGCCATTTTTTCATAAATCTTGTTCTGGAGGCAGCTCCGCAGTGGTCACTAGCTGTCACAGCCACAAAGTCATAAAAGCATCAAACCTTACCTTAACCACACTGCTAACCCTAATGCCTAACCCTAACCTTAAATAAAAGACCAAAAAGTGAATTTTGGTTTTCATGAATGTTTACAATATAGCCAATTTAGACTTTGCAGCTGTTTAAGTGGAAAACTCTTAGTTCTGCCTCCAGGACAAGACTCATGACAATAAACGTCAGCCTGCCACACACACACACAGCTTTGTTTTTGTGAAATTTCAGGACTTTTTGGAGTATAAAATATTGATCATTAAAAATTATATTTTCCCTAACCCTAACAACACCCCTACCCCCAAATATAAACTTAACCCCCAAAACCCTAACCTTAAACCTAACCCTAACCTTAACCCCAAAACCTAACCCTAACCTTAACCCCAGAACCTAACCCTAACTATTAAGCTTAAAATAGCATTTTAACAAATTCGGGACCTCTAAAAAGTTATTTTCCTACCTTTTCAGGACATTCGGGTGAAATGTTAGGACATTGGGCTCCTGATAATCAGTGGTGGAAAAAGTACCCAACTATCATACTTGGGTAAAGGTAAAGATACCTTAATAGAAAATGACTGAAGTAAAAGTCACCCAGTAAAATTCTACTTGAGTAAAAGTAGAAAAGTATTTGGTTTAAAATAGACTTAAGTATCAAAAGTCAAAGTATGAATCATTTCTAATTCCTTATAATAAGCCAACCAGACGGCTC
Organism: Oncorhynchus tshawytscha; assembly: GCF_018296145.1. Lineage (NCBI taxonomy): Eukaryota > Metazoa > Chordata > Actinopteri > Salmoniformes > Salmonidae > Oncorhynchus > Oncorhynchus tshawytscha. Next base: position 25,160,153 of record NC_056447.1, on the reverse strand, counting down.
CATTTCCTTTTCTTTATTTACTGAAAGCCAGGGTCACACTCCAACATTCAGACATTATTTACAAACGAAGCATGTGTGTTTGGAGAGTCCTCCAGATCAGAGGCAGTAGGGATGACCAGAGATGTTCGGTTGATAAGTGTGTGAATTTGACCATTTTCCTGTCTTTCTAAGCATTCAAAATGTATCGAGTACTTTTGAATGTCAAGGAAAATGTATGGAGTAAAAAGTATAATATTTTCTTAAGGAATGTATAAGTAAAAATAGTCAAAGTATAAATAGTATAGTAAAATACAGATACCCCAAAAAACTACTTAGGCAGTACCTTTAAAGTATTTTTACTTATGTACTTTACACCACTGCTGATAATGTAGGAAAGCAAGTACACACACACACACACACACACACACACACACACACACACACATCAGGACAAGTTCAGGCTTGTCAGTATTGAGAGAGTAGTGATATGGGTCGAGACAGACAGAGTCTTATGAAAGGCATGCTACTGAAGAGGAGGCATATTGCTGTTGGATGATCACAAACTGTATCTGTGTGTTACAGCCGCAGGCTTCTTGGGCTGGGACACTCTGCCTCTCTTGCGCAGTAAGTCAGGGCTTAGGGCACTGACATCTCTCTGCCTTTCTTTTTATATGCTTGGCCTACTTCAAAGGGAACACACACACTCACTTTCACAAACACAAAGCTCAGCCTGTACTCTTTGTTGGTAGGAGCTCATGCTCCATCTGGTCCATTAAAAGGACTGGGGACTGGATATCATGACCAGTGAGGGTGTGGGGCGGTGAGGTGTTAATGGTGCCTGTAGGGGGTAAATAGTCTGAGCCGCTCTCTGCTGTGGTGTTTGTGTCGTGAAGAGGAGATCTCAGACCTGGGGTCAATGTGTCTCCATGTGTATCTGCCTAATGGGGCGCACTCTCCACATCTGGTCCTGGACTAGCTCTGGCTGCTGGGTGGGGGAGAAACTCTCAGATCTCCCCCTCTCCCCCTTTCTTCAACGGCCATCTACAGCGGCAACGGAGCAAATGAAAGGAAAATAGAATTAAGATGGAGCCAGGCTGAGGAAGAGAGAGGAGCTCAGGGCTTCCCAAGCCTCTGTGTTTCTGTGTGCGTGTGACTGTGTGTGTGTGTGATAAAGTATGTGTGCCTCTGCGTGACTGCCACCAGTATGTGTGCCTCTGCGTGACTGCCACCAGTATGTGTGCCTCTGCGTGACTGCCACCAGCATGTGTGCCTCTGCGTGACTGCCACCAGCATGTGTGCCGTGGACATGACGTCCCTGTTTAGGTAAATGCCCACCTGACCTGTATGAATCACATTCATGTTTGCAGGATTATCCACGAGGATGGCTTCTCTGGAGATGATGTGAAGCAGTACAAGCCTGTGGTCTACAGCAACACAATCCAGTCTCTGGCTGCCATCGTCCGTGCCATGGACACCCTTGGCCTGGAGTACGGAGACAAGGAGAGAAAAGTGAGTGTCTCTACTGCTCTATCTGTACACTGTAGCGCTGAGGGAATGGACTACAACTAGACAGACCGACACGCAGACACACACGCATACCCACTGTCATGCACATTAGTAAGCAGAGTATTGTGTGCTGTTACCACTATATACTGTAGTGAAGGCCTCCCAAACACATTTATATCAACAAATACACAAACTGTCAAACACTGACGGACACCAATATATTCACCCACAGGATTTTAACAAGTGAAACCAGTCAAAACACCCATTCATCCTTATCCATCTGTGAAAATCCATAACCTCAATGTTGTAGCAGATAATTGGCCACAAGGCTCTGACAGGATATGGAACAGAGCACATTGGTCTCTGCTTGTTGACTGGCTTCTATAAATCTCTTACTGAGAGGAGTGCAGGAGAAAATGTAGATTCACACAACACACTGTCTTTAATATTACTACTATTATTACCCAGCACCAAGGAGGTAAGCAGACATTTCAAATTGTAATAATGTATTCAGACCATGATGAATATACGGTCAGGAAGAACATGAGAAATGTGTTTAGTTGATATGTCACTTGTACTGTACCATGATTCGTTTATAGCAGCATTGTTAAATTACGGTGATGCCAACAATGACGATGATGAATGATGAAGATGGTGGGAATGGTTTTGGATTGGGTATTGGTTCTATCCACAATGTTAAACTGCCGATAGCAGGATTGCAATGTGAGCTGGAGGGTAATGGGGTCAAGGGTCCATAGCTGTGTCAGTACATGACCTCAGAGTGGCCTTATTAAGAGGACAAGACAGGGTGAAGGAAGGTGTACAGTAGGATATCTGAGCTGCACTCCTAATGCCTCCTCTCATGTGTTGTGTTGTATCCATTCCCCTGCCGTGCTCTGTTCCCTCTCTAAACAGGAGGGACACCACTGACTCTGACCTTTCCAGGAAGTCCTTTATATTTTAATCAAACCAATGCTATCCATACCTTGGGACAAGGCCTCTGAAATACCCAGCTGCTATTGATTGTGATATTATCTCTTTCTGCTGCTAGAACCTGAGCCAGGAGATGACAGGCCACAGGGGTTGTGTCCTTAGAAATACTATTCTCTGTGCTTTTGCCATTCTCAGTCAAGTAATTTAGAATGTGTGTGTGTGTGTGCGTGCGAGTGTGTGTGTGTGTGTGTGTCTGTGTCTGTGTGTCTATGACCCAAAAGTAAACTCCCCAAAAGCAATTTGTGAAATCGGTCGGAGTTCACTGTCCCCAGGTGGAGAATCTCTTTCTCTCCCTAATGGAGAGAGAGAATGAGGTACCGCCACAGAAAGAGAGATGATTGGCTGCCTCAGAGAGACGGGCGGGGAGAATTAGAGGAGAGAATGAATGTGAGAGGGAGAATAGGGAATGAAGGGTAGGTGAGTCCCTGAAAGGTGTGTCATGTTGAGGACCCCTGTTTAGACTTGTATGGTAGTGTGAATGTGTGAGTGTTTCTCCATATAGCCTATATGTGCAGTAGAGGTTGACACGGGAGTGAAAATTAATTCCTGTCCTATCTTTTTCCCCGTACTGTCCTTTTCCCTGTATTTGACCTTTTTTGACTGTTTTGAGTACTTGCATGATTTTTTTTTCTATACTCGAATGGACAGGGTTTGTACGGTCTTGAAAATCGTGGAAAAGTTGTGGAATTTTAAAATGGTGTTTTCCAGGCCTGGAAAAGTTTTGGAAAATGTTCAAATCTGAAAAGTTTTGAAAAAGTTATGGAAATGTATTTAATTTATTCAGGCACAGTTTTAAAATATTTTAACAATCAAATAAAAATCAGCCAGGCTCGGAACGACACTTTAGCTCGTCTGTGTTTGCACACATCACCTGCTTGTGTGCGAGAAGTGTGGGCCGTTTGTCAAGGAAAGTGAGGCAGTCGGACAATGCAGCATCAGGTAGGCCTAGCCTATAAAATACAGTATGATAGTCTCTTCTCTAACTATGTAGGTAGACAATTAAAAACATATCTTGTACCCTCTAGTTAACTGTTAAGCTATAAATGTTTTTGTCATGGCATCAATGTCCCAAAAAACGTTCCACCGACACTCACGAATAATGCCATACAACGATGATTTACTTCTTTGAACGATTCATATGATTCATTAAAACAAATATTTTTGATGAAACTAATGATTCACTTCATCATTGTATTATTTGAATCGGTTCAATCGCATTGAATCGAATCATGTGAATCAAATTAATCATTTGTAAATCGTAAATATTCATTTTAGGAAAACAAAAGATACTTTGGATTACTTTTGGATTATGATTATACAAAACTTGTTTTGTGGATACTTCCAGTTGATTTGGGGATCCAATGTATAGAGTATTGTAACTCAATGATGCTAGTCAGCCTGCAAAGTAAACACTTCTAAGGTAGCTAAATATGACGACAGGTGAATAAAAAGTTGTGTAGCCTATCTTAGCCATTTAATCTTTAATATGTTGAATGAGCAAATGATTTCGAAAAGGCATCAAACGTATTTGGTTGTAATGTTGCAATGTTTTACATGCATTTTTTTTGTCAGAAATGCCTTCTGGAACATGTGAACTTTCATGTGCCTTAATAACAAACGTGTATGGCATCTGTAAAAGCAAATACAATTGTTAAATTACGAGCCTAGTTGGTTTAGCCACACTTCTGTCTATAACATGAGCTGGTCAGTATGTTTCGGTAACCCTTTCTAACGCTGCTTTTTAAAAGATATATCACATAGTAGAACTGCAAAGGTGTTGCTCTCCACTTTCTGGAGGACCGAGTTTTGAAATCAGTGGAATGCCGGTAGAATTGGAGTATGATAGCCAAGGAAATGGAGAAAATTCAGGCGTTTGATTGCAAATATGCAGATGGAGTCGAAAAGAGAACACACAGAAGGCTGTTGTATAAAACACCTGTCTCCGGATTACATCTTCAAACTAAGGCAACCATGACACAGAGGGAGAAGTGTCCATCCATGTATACGGTTGAGATAGTCTACCTAGCTACATTTTCAGAAATCACACATTTCTAATTTTGTTAAAGTTAAAGTGTACTGTTAGCTAGCTAGCTAACTTTAGCTGGCTGGCTCGTAAGCTAACGTCACTTGTATGACCTGTGTAGTAATATTATTTGTATCTCAGAGACATTTGCATTGCTAGTTATAGCCTAATGTTAGCTTGCTAACATTGAACCTGGTATGTTAGCAACCTGCACATTCATGCAGGGTAGTAACGTTATGAGTTGGGATTATGGTTCATTGTTTAGCTAGCTAGCTACATGTCTGAACAAAAGACTCCACTATGCAAGTAACCATTTCAATAGAATGTTCATGATGTCACTGCGACAAATGTCGATAGACATGGTTGGTAAATTCGCTCTCTACTCCGATTTCAGAGCTCTCTCGTCTGAGAGTGCCCAGAGCGCAGAATAACTGATGAATTTATGAACGTTCAACACCCATTGAATATTGCCAGTGTCAGTAAACGTTGGCAAAAAAGCATAATTAAATTGTTGCCAGCAGCACATTTGTTGTCATCAACGCTCTGGATAACATAAACACAGCCTAACCAGCTCTGCTAGGACCAGTAAAATGGTCAGAGTGAACTGTTCTCTCATTTGTGTCTGGAAGTAGCTAGCAAGCTAGCCAACATTAACCAGTTAGCTTGCATGCTTGACTGCTATTGTTTGGTCAGAACGATCGGATCAACCCTACTCCTCGGCCAGAGCGTTCAGTGTGCACTCTGAATGCTCATAGAGCGAAACGCTCTGAATTTACGTACGAACAATCGGGCAACGCTCTGAGTTTATGAACGCCCAGAGCACACTCTGGCACTCCAGATTCAATTTACAAACACACCTGTAGTATAAACCAGCCTTTAGTTTTGAAATCTTTGGTTGTTTAGTACATAGCCTCATATGTGAATCCTTAAAGAGATGGGTGGGGCTTAAGCTTAAGAGGGTGTGAACGATACTGAATGGGTGTAGGCAGAGAGCCCTCCAGTAGGTGTACCAAAATATTCAATGGTCATTTTTATCAAAAGTGAGGTTACAAGTTAATCAACTTTCAAATCAGAATTACTTTCCCTTGTTCCTCAACTGTAATGTATGAAACACCATTTTCTAGCACGGAGTCTCTACTTGTATCCAATGTAAAAAAAAACACCATGCTACATCAAGACCGAATCGAGCCGGTCGATCACATATTTCTAATCCCCCTCCCCCCAAACAACTCTGTCTCTAACTATTCCTGTACTGCCCATTCCTGTGGACTGTCGATCCTGTCCTGTCCCGAACTTGACTCTATAACTTCATACCTTTTCCTGTGTCAACCTCTAATGTGCAGACAGGGGTGTGGCTGCATGGAACGGAGTTCTCTCTCCCCCGAACCCCCTCCCCATGGCTGGGCTGGCCAGCTGGCTCACACATCTTTAATCTGAAGTGTGAAGCTTTTATTGAGCTGCTCTCTCAACAGTCAAGCAACCGCACTCACTACTTCTGTCTTTCTCTCTAACTCTCTCCCTTTTCCTCTCTCTCCTCTCCTTCTTCTCGCTCTTGCCATCTTTCAAACGTGTCCTCGTCCTGAGCCCTTCTCTCTCTCCCTTCCTCTCACTAGTCATCTGATTGTCTCCCTCCTCTACTTCCTTCTCTCAGTATCTCTCAACCTCTTCTTTCTCTCAGTACAATCCTGTTGCCATGGCTACACTGTGTTTTTCCTTTCTCTCAACACATTCCACAAGTCTTTGTCCAAGGGCAATGTCACTTACATGAAGGGAGAAAACACATCAGCCCTAGAACTGTGGAGAGGCAGTCCATGCAGTCCACTCGCTGCTGTGTGACCAAGCATCAATCTACTCTAGCATTTATGCCACACCCACTCTGTATGCAGCCATATATAGGCCTACTTGATGTGTTTCTATCAATATGGTTTAATGATGTTCTGACTCTGAGCCCTGCCAGTGTTATCATCTCCCTGCTCATTGGAGAGTGTGGATGACTCCAGTCCCATAGCTGGCAGAACTATTTCCATTGTTCCAGCTTCCAAAGCTTTTCACTCTTTATGATCCATTTCCCTGTGCTCACCACACATGATAAAACCCCAATGAGCCAGCATCCATTTCCTCCCTGGCTCCCTCCCTCTGTCCAGCCCAGTGACTCTCTGACATTCATTTAATCTCTGCTATGGCTATGCTCACTAAAGCAGCCATAGTGGAGCATTGGACTGATCCAATACGGCAAGGTTAAGGTAAGGAAAACCACTCTACTTTCACTGTGATCTCTGTTCCTGGATCATATGGGTGTGGTTTGCATGGTTGGTGGTAGAGGCCTCGTGTCGTGCCATGATAACCCACTCAAAAAGCCAGTCTCTGGCCTGGCACCGAACACGACTGCTGGCCATCCGAAGGCACCCATGTGGCCTCCCCTCAAATTCATAGACAGCACTATGGATGCAAGGACTGACCATTTATGATATCAAAATTGTAGTTTAAACATGTTTTGAGCGGATATAGCGTTTGTTTGCATTTCCTTTGTTGACAAACATTGGAGTAAAACATGTTTATATTCTTGGTTGTGATGGAGTATGACAGTTGAACTAAGCTCAAAAGTCATTTATAAGTTATATTCTTCAAGAATCAATAGGTACATATCATTAATTTAAGTCCAAAATTGGATTTAGCAACTGCTGATTGCCCCTGTAAAGAGGTAGTGCTGTCAGCGCGGGGTTAGTTAGAGAGCACAACAGAACAACAGGCGGAGGAAAGGAGGGGCAAGGGCTCCCTGTGGACAGGTGGGAGGAAGGAGGGCCTACAGTGAGGAGAGAAGGTGGCAGATGTCCACAGTGCCTCAGCCAGCCTGGAAGTCTGGGGTCTGTTGAGGGAGTCTGGTGGTGTGGGTCTTAAGCCCTGGGGTGGAGGTCTGGAAGGGGAAGTGTTGTGATGGTATAGTCCACCTGGCTCCCGCTTTGCCCTCTTGTTCTGAGGCTGAGAGGAGGGCAGGCGCCTGTCTATTCCTCAATGTCACAGTGACGCCATGGCGCTGATTTAAACTCCCACTCCTCATTAGAGGAAACATCCACAGAGACAAAGAGACAAAGGGTCAGGTAAAAACACATGCACACACACAATTCACCCCTCTGTCAGAGTGACGCAACCCAGTCATCATATTGAGAGCAACTGGCTTCTCAACCTGAAGAATAGCCTCCGTATCCTTCTGTTTTGTGAACATATTTGTTTCCTGTGCTATGATCTGTAATGATAGTTTTTTTTCCCAGTATCACCAATGGTTTGTAAATGTACTAGAATACCGGTCTAAATATCAGTCCCTGGCATAGCCAGATAATTGTCCCTCCCCTGGCAACACAGCCAATTTGTGTTTATGGGTTAATACATCACTGTTCTGTTGATATCCTGCCTCCGACTGGAAACCCATGCTTCATGCCATGTGTTTATGGGTTAATACATCACTGTTCTGTTGATATCCTGCCTCCGACTGGAAACCCATGCTTCATGCCATTTGCTCTGTATGCGTTGAATTATTAGCCAAATGTTCTCTGTAAAAATGCACTTCTGGTGTGCCTGTGCAAGTGACAGACATGAGAGGCGTTTGATGAGTGTGTGTGGTGCTTTGAAGGTCCCCCTGTGGGGGTGAAAGCAGTATGAACTCTAACCAGGTTATGAAGGTCATTTTTTTAAAGAAAAAGCCTTCCACATTTAGAGGGAGCTCATCGACTCAGAGCTGGGGAGAACAGATCAACATTTTTTTTTGAAGTGTATGGTCTCTCTCTTCTCTCATCTGTGCAGCTGGCTGTAGTCCAGCAGAGGTGGGCACCTTTCATCTGTCCTCTCCTTCCCCTCCACCCTACCCTCCTCTGATCCCCTGTTCCCTCCTCTGATCCCCCAGCTCTCTGCCAGAGAAGGTTCCAAATATCCACAGTAGCACACAAACAGTCCCGAAAGGATTGATTCATTAGACTTTTAAACAATCAGTTGAAAATCAATCAATCACCTCTGATGCTTAGAGCAGGTTCCTGCATCCCACTGGTGATCTCCGTGTTGGTGACATTGCTAGACAGCCAGTTTAATGAAGTTATATCATTAATACTGCACATCCCAGAAGATGTCATTAAAACTCCGGGTTACCTGGCTGTTGGCTTATTAGCTGAGAAACTAAATATATCTTAGCAGAAAAATGAACAGTATCTTAGCAACTATGATAACTTTGAGGAATACCTGAAAAATATATTCCTGCATCATTGTTGCATTTTTGTCCAATTTTGTTACCTCAAGTAAACAATATTATCATACTGTTTGGTCGATGTGATTCATATTGATAGCCCAGGAAACTATATTATCACACTGTTTCTACTTCCGGCGCCGACAGAGATGGCCGCCTCGCTTCACGTTCCTAGGAAACTATGCAGTTTTTTTGTTTTTTTACATGTTATTTCTTACATTAGTACCCCAGGTCATCTTAGGTTTCATTACATACAGTCGAGAAGAACTACTGAATATAAGAGCAGCGTCAACTCACCATCAGTACGACCAAGAATATGACTTTCGCGAAGCGGATCCTGTGTTCTGCCTTTCACCCAGGACCACGGAATGGATCCCAGCCGGCGACCCAAAAAAACGACTTCGTAAAAGAGGGAAACGAAGCGGTCTTCTGGTCAGACTCCGGAGACAGGCACATCGTGCACCACTCCCCAGTATACTGCTCGCCAATGTCCAGTCTCTTGACAACAAGGTTGATGAAATCCGAGCAAGGGTAGCATTCCAGAGGGACATCAGAGACTGTAACGTTCTTTGCTTCACGGAAACATGGCTCACTGGAGAGACGCTATCGGAGTAGGTGCAGCCAGCTGGTTTCTCCACGCATCGCGCCGACAGAAACAAACATCTTTCTGGTAAGAAGAGGGGCGGGGGCGTATGCCTTATGGCTAACGAGACGTGGTGTGGTCACAAAAACATGAACTCAAGTCCTTCTGTTCACCTGATTTAGAATTCCTCACAATCAAATGTCGACCGCATTATCTACCAAGGGAATTCTCTTCGATTATAATCACATCCGTATATATTCCCCCCCAAGCAGACACATTGATGGCTCTGAACGAACTTTATTTGACTCTTTGCAAACTGGAATCCATTTATCCGGAGGCTGCATTCATTGTAGCTGGGGATTTTAACAAGGCTAATCTGAAAACAAGACTCCCCAAATTGTATCAGCATATCGATTGCGCAACCAGGGCTGGCAAAATCTTGGATCATTGCTATTCTAACTTCCGCGACGCATATAAGGCCCTGCCCTGCCCTCCTTTCGGAAAAGCTGACCACGACTCCATTTTGTTGATCCCTGCCTACAGACAGAAACTAAAACAAGAAGCTCCCACGCTGAGGTCTGTCCAACGCTGGTCCGACCAATCTGATTCCACACTCCAAGACTGCTTCCATCACGTGGACTGGGATATGTTTCGTATTGCGTCAGACAACAACATTGACGAATACGCTGATTCGGTGTGCGAGTTCATTAGAACGTGCGTTGAAGATGTCGTTCCCATAGCAACGATTAAAACATTCCCAAACCAGAAACCGTGGATTGATGACAGCATTCGCGTGAAACTGAAAGCGCGAACCACTGCTTTTAATCAGGGCAAGGTGACCGAAAACATGACCGAATACAAACAGTGTAGCTATTCCCTCCGCAAGGCAATCAAACAAGCTAAGTGTCAGTATAGAGACAAAGTATAATCTCAATTCAACGGCTCAGACACAAGAGGTATGTGGCAGGGTCTACAGTCAATCACTGATTACAAAAAGAAAACCAGCCCCGTCACGGACCAGTGTGTCTTGCTCCCAGGCAGACTAAATAACTTTTTTGCCCGCTTTGAGGACAATACAGTGCCACTGACACGGCCTGCAACCAAAACATGCGGCCTCTCCTCCTCTCCTGCAGCCGAGGTGAGTAAAACATTTAAACGTGTTAACCCTCGCAAGGCTGCAGGCCCAGACGGCATCCCCAGCCGCGCCCTCAGAGCATGCGCAGACCAGTTGGCTGGTGTGTTTACGGACATATTCAATCCATCCCTATCCCAGTGTTCCCACATGCTTCAAGAGGGTCACCATTGTTCCTGTTCCCAAGAAAGCTAAGGTAACTGAGCTAAACGACTACCGCCCCGTAGCACTCACTTCCATCATCATGAAGTGCTTTGAGAGACTAGTCAAGGACCATATCACCTCCACCCTACCTGACACCCTAGACCCACTCCAATTTGCTTACCGCCCAAATAGGTCCGAATAGACGATGCAATCTCAACCACACTGCCCTAACCCATCTGGACAAGAGGAATACCTATGTGAGAATGCTGTTCATCGACTACTGCTCGGCATTTAACACCATAGTACCCTCCAAGCTCGTCATCAAGCTCGAGACCCCGGGTCTCGACCCCGCCCTGTGCAACTGGCCTACAGGGAGGAGGTGAGGGCCCTCGGAGTGTGGTGTCAGGAAAATAACCTCACACTCAACGTCAACAAAACTAAGGAGATGATTGTGGACTTCAGGAAACAGCAGAGGGAACACCCCCCTATCCACATCGATGGAACAGTAGTGGAGAGGGTAGCAAGTTTTAAGTTCCTCGGCATACACATCACAGACAAACTGAATGCTTCCACCCACACAGACAGCATCGTGAAGAAGGCGCAGCAGCGCCTCTTCAACCTCAGGAGGCTGAAGAAATTCGGCTTGTCACCAAAAGCACTCACAAACTTCTACAGATGCACAATCGAGAGCATCCTGCCGGGCTGTATCACCGCCTGGTACGGCAACTGCTCCGCCCACAACCGTAAGGCTCTCCAGAGGGTAGGGAGGTCTGCACAACGCATCACCGGGGGCAAACTACCTGCCCTCCAGGACACCTACACCACCCGATGTCACAGGAAGGCCAAAAAAGATCATCAAGGACAACAACCACCCGAGCCACTGCCTGTTCACCCCGCTATCATCCAAAAGGCGAGGTCAGTACAGGTGCATCAAAGCAGGGACCGAGAGACTGAAAAACAGCTTCTATCTCAAGGCCATCAGACTGTTAAAACAGCCACCACTAACATTGAGTGGCTGCTGCCAACACACTGACTCATCTCCAGCCACTTATTAATGGGAAATTATGTAAAATATATCACTAGCCACTTTAAACAATGCTACCTAATATAATGTTTACATACCCTACATTATTCATCTCATATGTATACGTATATACTGTACTCTATATCATCTACTGCATCTTTATGTAATACATGTAGCACTAGCCACTTTAACTATGCCACTTTGTTTACATATTCATCTCATATGTATATTCTGTACTCGATACCATCTACTGTATCTTGCCTATGCCGCTCTGTACCATCACTCATTCATATATCTTTATGTACATATTCTTTATCCCCCTACACTTGTGTGTATAAGACAGTAGTTTTGGAATTGTTAGTTAGATTACTTGTTGGTTATTACTGCATTGTCGGAACTAGAAGCACAAGCATTTCGCTACACTCGCATTAACATCTGCTAACCATGTGTATGTGACAAATACAATTTGATTTGATTTGTTTGGTCGATGTGATTCATATTGATAGCCCAGGAAAATATATGTGGGAGTTTAATATTCTAAATGTGTTTGCTGAATAACCCCTAACACACTGTAGACATAGCTTATTAGTGATGATTACACTACACATGCAACTCCCATTTATGGGACATCATTTCAGATGTGCTGGGCATGAGTGGCTACTTTCACATGATCTATGAGCTGCTTTTGGCTTAGCCAAGGTTTGTATTTAGACATAAATCAATTACTTTAGGTTATTGATAAAGCACTTGTGTATTTTCCTGTGTCAGAAAGGGATAACAGTTCCAATGCAGTAGCGTCATTATCACACTAAACAATCTAAACCCATACTCCGTATCAATGCAAACCTCTGTAAGATTTCCACTGATATCAGCTATTTCTTTACTGAACTTCAGTAAGCTTCAGTAATGCGCAGCTCTGATGGCTATATGGTCAGTTCCATGGGCTTCATACAAGGGGTAATGTGGTAATTTATAGATTCTGAGAATGAATGCCCCGAGAAGTACTAGCAGACTTCTTCCCCTGGCAGATCAGAGTAGGGAGAGAATGTCTCACTGAGAGGATTATGTCTGTGTTCATTTATACAATTTAATTGATACAAATCATTGAACCTCATTACAGGGCTGAGGGTTGGGAGGGAAATCCACAGATCCTCTAATATTCAGAATGATCTCATCCAATTTGGATAAGACTAATTCATTTCAGTCTGTAAATGAATGAAGCTCAGCTAGCTAAGCCATTGCTGCACAGACCTTCTGACTGAGACTAGTGATATTCCTCTGGAGGATGACTGGTGTTGGGTCGTCTGGTTCCACCCTGTCAATAGCCTTCACGATAAATGTTCTGTCACTCAATCAATATATTGACACTGCACTCATTTTAGCTGGGGCTTAACCAATCACAATGATTTGCTCTGTGCCTACCAATCATAGACTTCACACATTCCAGTAGCCTAAGCTTTATGTCAAGGTGTCAAGCTCCTTTCCATGGCTTCTCTGCCAGTGATGATGCCCCTGCAATGGAGTTGAACACATTATACGGTTTGAACAACAAGCGGTACCTCATCCAGACGATCTTTGGAGTGGTGACGAGCTAGCCACCACTCACACCCACCAGACACCTCTCATTAGAGCACAAATACTGTGTGTGTATGTGTGAGTGCATGTGTGCATTTGTCATGGTACCACTGTAGTAACCAGTCTATGAAATGGCGGGTGTGGTTTTGCTTTGTTTAGGAAGAGTTTTCTCTCTTAACCCGACAGAGCGAGAGATAGAGAGAAAGAGTGATAGAGAGAGAAAGAGAGAGATAGAGAGAAAGAGCGATAGAGAGAGAAAGAGCGATAGAGAGAGAAAGAGAGCAGCACACAGGCGGCTTTAAAGAAAGAACCTACATAACTTACTTCTGTAGCTGTTAAAATATTCCCTGTTGGCCTCCCCTCATCTTCACAAAGACTATAGCTTCATCAGGCAACCACCATCCCAGGCTAGCTTCTAGCGTGACCACATGAATCCCCCCCCAATTTGTCTCAATAATATTTTATATTTTTAACACCCTCAAACACCAAGTTAGGCATACCTAATTTCAAAATAGGCCATCATCACTGTCAATCGTGAATGATCATTCTTCACATTTTACCGGTGAAATGTCCAAACTGCGTCTTCATGCCAATCGATCTCAATCAGTTTCATGGGAACATGCAATTAGATCTTCTACAATGACTGTTTGGTGAGTGAATTAGAGCAGACGGTGTTAAACTATCTAGCCTTGCTGTATGTTGTTTCAATCAAAGCACATTCTGCTTAGTGGCCGCTGATTTACTATTTAGTTACCCATCCTGAAATGAAATGAGGTGGTGTTTTTGGTGTAACAGTAAAGTTATACTACGCAATTATATTTGGTTCTGTTATGTAGAATAGTAATGAATTATTATATGGTCTTCCAAGATTCAGCTTTGATCTAACTTTACTAAATCAACTCCATTGTGAGAAGTGGCGGAGCAATGCTCTGGTGCGCTCCAGCAGGCAGCACTACACCCCTGCAGTCCGCTGCCCCAAACACCCAGCCTACTCTTTTGTTCAGAAATTATGCAGAAATGAGAGGCCACTTGTGGCTGTTTTATGAAAATCTGGACATTTTTGACCAAGTAAACATTTCTAGTTTGTCTCAGGGAATGTGAAACAGTTAGGTAGGGAGATTTGTTTAACAGGATTGAGTGAAGTAGCAGAAAATATGTTGAATGAGCATGGAGAGACTCACAAGTTTGACCAAATTACCTTATATATTTTAGTCTAATACGGCTATTTGCAGTGCTGTTACAGTGCAGTTTTTGATTTGTCATTATGGGTATTGTGTGTAGATTGAATAGGGGGAAAAAATCTATTTAATCCATTTTAGAATAAGACTGTAACAACGACTCTGGGATGCTGGCCTTCTATGCAGAGTTGCAAAGAAAAAGCCATATCTCAGACTGGCTAATAAAAATAAAAGATTAAGATGGGCAAAATAACAGACACTGGACAGAAGAACTCTGCCTAGAAGGCCAGCATCCCGGAAGTCGCCTCTTCACTGTTGATATTGAGACTGGTGTTTTGCGGGCAGTATTTAATGAAGCTGCCAGTTGAGGACTTGTTTGTTTCTCAAACTAGACACTAATGTACTTGTCCTCTTGCTCAGTTGTGCACCAGGGCCTCCCACTCCTCTTTCTATTCTGGTTAGGGCCAGTTTGCTTTGTTCTGTGAAGGGAGTAGTACACAGCGTTGTACGAGATCTTACATTTCTTGGCAATTTCTCGCATGGGATAGCCTTAAATTTCTCAGAACAAGAATATACTGACGAGTTTCAGAAGAAAGTTCTTTGTTTCTGGCAATTTTGTAATCGAACCCACAAATGCTGATGCTCCAGATACTCAACTAGTCTAAGGCCAGTTTAATTGCTTCTTTAATCTTTAATCAGAACAACTGTTTTCAGCTGTGCTAATATAATTGCAAAAGGGTTTTCTAATGATCAATTCGCCTTTTAAAAGGATAAACTTGGATTTAGCTAACACAACGTGCCATTGGAACACAGGAGTGATGGTTGCTGATAATGGGCCTCTGTACGCCTATGTAGATATTCCATTAAAAATCTGCCTTTTCCAGCTACAATAGTCATTTACAACATTAACAATGCCTACACTGTATTTCTGATCAATTTGATATTATTTTAATGGACAACAAATGTGCTTTTATTTCAAAAACAAGGACATTTCTAAGTGACCCCAAACGTTTGCATGGTAGTGTATATAATATATATATATATATATATATTTTTTTACTAGGTAGCATTAGCTAGCGGTAGTCGGCTGTACCTGCGCCAAAACTACAGTCTTTTTCATCCTATAGCTATAGTTCTCAGTCTTCTTTTCACTTTTATTTCCATGACTGATCAAAAAAACAATTCTCATGCTCTTTGTCTCTCTGCAGGAGACATATAGTGAGAAATATGTTTGGAACATCAAATCGCAATAAAAATCACAGGATCGAATCTAAATACATATAGTTTTGGCACGTAAGTATCATGATAATGTCATATCGTAAGGCCCCTGGCAATTCCCAGCCCTCTCTTCACTACTCCCCCAGGCTAACAAACTATCTGCATTCATTTAAAGGGCCCTTGAGCGTGGGCAAGAGCTGGCCCAGCTTCAATAGCAGAATGACACAAATTAGAAAAAATTGCTGGTAAAAGGAAGTCGATAGTTGTAGGCGTGAACGTATTACCCTTTTAGTGCTTTAATGACAGGAGAGAATTTCTCTTCACCAAGACCTTCTTCACCGGTCGTGTGAACACCCACTGTTCTGTCATTCACTGATGAGGGAGTGGGAAGGCAGACAGAATAGGGTGGAAGCTCCTTGGACAAGAGAGGGTAGTTTATATACTGCCTAACTTTTCACGGATCGCAGGATTCAGCACCTTGTATCCACAGATACCATGCAAGGCAGAAACGAACAGTGATTTGTTGCCTTTATCAGTCAGCAGCACCGTGGCAATGGTTGTGGTGTTATTAACTCGGGTGTAGCTGAGGTCCATGGACAGTCTGAGGCATAATGCTGCTGCTGTGTGTCTGCGTCATGACTGGTTTGAAGTGTTGGGTTGTGGTGGGTTCAGCTGACACAATTGCTGGGCACTCATCCTGTAAGTACAGCCCCCTCTCCTACTGGACACCAGCTTGAGTAGAATTTACTCTGACTTGTTATTTAGGATTATTATTTGGAGCCGCCTGAGAGACATCTTTGTCTTTGTTGCCAGGACTGATCCCTCACATCATATGATCTGCTCAAAAAGCACAGCCCATTTCAAGGTGGACATTCCTGCAAAAAATGGACCCATGATGCTTTGCTTGTCTCCCCTTGTTTGTCAGACAACATCACAAGGTGGTAAAATTAGTGTATTGTTCTATTTGGGTATCACACGAAGCAGACTGCACTTCCATGGTTTGGCGCTGGCATTTAAAACAGAGCTGTCACAGTGAGTGCCGTTACATGCACACAATAATGCAATGAATATAATAGTTTGATTAAACCATTTACATGCTTAGCAAGAAGAACGATTTCCCTAATAATCCTGTTTACATGGACACGTCTGAAATCAGGCTACCTGATGCCACTCTGATAAATGCAGAAAATCTCCAATCGAAATAAACCTTCTACATATAAAGTACGGACATATAAAGTTTGTATGTGAAAACTACTTCTAAGATGTATACATTCAGTTGTTCCGAACTCACTTCACCTGCGCTAAAGAGGGAGGCTGGCTCGGCGGGTGCTAGCACGTCCACATATCAAATACACCGCTGGAATGCCGACTAAGGTGTTTAAATGTCCTAATCATTTGAAAGATTGCTCAGAAAACCAGGTGTTTTAATCGGCTTATGCTTACTTCGATTTTGACCTGACACCGATTAAGATTAGCAGAGTATTGTGTTTACATGACTATCGCAAAATCTGCCTACTGCCATAATCAGTTTAATTTCGAATTATTCGTGTGCTTTTAAACATTCTCAGAGACTCATCTGGAGGGAAGAAGTGTGAAATAGATCATGTAGCGATGCAGTCTTGAGAGCAGATATTCACGAGGAGACCGAAGCTTCTGGTGCAAAGGTGGCCATATTTATTTTCAGTGATAGTGAAAGCCGGCAATGAATATTTACAAGAGAAACAGGTAGACAATAGACTTCTCAAACAAAATAACAAACCTCATTATAAGCCTATAAGAGGCTTACCTTGAAGCCTCCATCACTGTTACAGGTTAGTGGTGTACCTGGCTCAAGCAGCCTCCCCACGATCACCAAACCCAATCTAGAAATCTTAGAAACCCCAAAACAGGCATCCTCTAAGCCCCTCCCTGGGACATGCCCATGTCTGATTGACAAGTAATCACATAACTGGTATACAAATGTATCTGTCTCTCTCATAATTAGCCCGTTACACACATTCCGTCTTAAACAGACCTGACCACTTCCATGTACACTTTCAATTTGGCACACTTTAAACGTTAACGAGGAAACCTTACACGGATGAAACGGGCGAATAACGGGAACCCAGCAACATGCAGCGGTGCGCAACGACACAGACAAGGCAGGACACACAGAGGTCCGACACAACGTGGGAAGTATGAACAAAATGAAACCAGTTTCTAGCTGGTGAGTGTTACGAGGATTCTGTGCACCGAAACATCCCTTCACTCTGGTAGGTTAGAGACAGGAAAATAACAGCGTTTATGTGTGGAACCGATTATACGGAAATACCTTTCTATAAACATTTCCCAACCGAACTGAGCATGAACTATAAACAGTAACTTACTGCTAACAAATGAGCTGAAGGATAATCTAGCCATGTGGAGTATAATGCTTCTAGAAATAAATGGCAAAATTCACAAGAGACATAAAACAAGCTATTTTAACATAGGGCCTAATGGCAGATTAGACAGTGTTCATGAGGAGTGGGTATAAATCCACATCGTCACAAGAGGATTTTTTACTCTCTATTGTAATAATGGCCAGGTTGAGATTGGACTTGATTTCCTCTGGGTAGAGATGGCATTGACGATTCTATGGAAGATTGAAAATAGCCCCAAAAACACATCATCAGTCCATTTTGATAAAGGTCACTTACTTAATGCTGCGCTCCCTCCCTGGAATTACTGTTGACTCCTAGCCACTGCTAGGTTGAACTTCACATTTAAGACAGTTATTGTAATAATTCAAAATCATTGCTTTTTATTTTTTGGGGGGGTGTATCCACAATTGTGCTTAGAGAGCATAGAGATCCTTCAGTTGTCCCATATGTAATTATATTTTTTCAGTTTCTCTATGGTCTTTTTACGTTCACGTTAACATTTGGCCATGTACCGGATTGTGTGGGTTGTCTTTAAAAAAGAATAATACAAAATTGTCGGGTGCTTCTATTTGTCATTGTTTTTCTCTGTCATAACAATGCCCTACCTCAGTAGGTCTATAGTTATATAGCCGGATATCAGGCTGCTCTTTGTTGCTCTCTCTGTTGGAGTGTGGCACTGTTAGGGAGATGAGGCTCTGGAGGTGGGTTAGCTCAGCAGATGGTGGATGCTCTGCTCCGATCTGCATCACTCTTCATGTTTATGTGAGCCAAAGCCACTCTCCACAGAGGAAGTGATGGTCCACAAAGTTGTCCTTATAAGGAGGGGTCTGCAAAGCTCCAAACCCCCCTCAGTACAGTAACTATGAGCCCACTGTAAATCAAGACTTTTTCCACCACTGCTTTCAGCAAGATGAGGATCAGTATTGTACTTGCAGTAGATGCTCTATTTGGGTGGTACTATGATGCTCGTCGGATTATGAACCGGGGTCTCCCACGTGAGAAACTAACGTCTTAGACCTTCGGACCAAGAGTGGGCCTCAGGGCTGAAAATGGTTTTGAAGTTCGCAGGCGGGGCTACTCATCACATGACCATGACCGGCTCATATCCGCTACAGTTGCATGGTGCTGGAAATGTCATACAAAAATTCACATCTGAAATTGGCTGCCAAGAAAGCTCCTCATTTTGGCGAGTGTGTATTCTCAATGTATCTCAGCAGAGAGTTTGGAAATGTGCCATTTGTGATTTAGAGGTCCATTCACCGATGAGAAGCAGCTAGAGAAATGCCACTGCTGAATCAGGCTTAATCTTGTTTAGCATCTCACAGATGTTTGTTGTGACTGTGTTAGTATTCAGTTAATCTGGGTCCTTTTCCCTTATCTCAGATTTCTCCATATCTTTTTGTGACACTCCTGAGGATGACATGCCCCTCCCCCAGGTGATGGGTTCCATTCATTGGTCACCTTTGCCTTCCTGCCTCTGTGATCAGTTCCCTGTGTTCATGGTGTCTGAGCCCCTTTGTGTTTATTGCGTGCCATCTATCAGTCATTTTGACAGGCCCTCAGTGAGCTGGAGCGCTGCATTCTAATGCACTGCAAGCCAAGGGGATGAGAGAGGTGAGGGGTTGGCAGAGCAGAGCGGGGGAGTGGGCTGACTGTCAGACACCGTCTGTTGTCCCAGTGTTGGCTGTTTTTTATTTCCTTGTTTACTCAGTAGCTGTGGGTTTGTTTGAGGCAGTGCTGCGACTCTGTCTGGGGAGCTTTCCTATGGCTCGGCAGGCTCACAGCTCAGTCAAACCATTAGGCAAGATTTATCATCACCATTAGAGGACCCAGTCAGAGAGGGTTGGCTCTGAGGCTGTACACCTCAGCTCCCCTGCAGCCAGGCAGATAGCTGAGATGTCTTCCGCTCTGCCGTCAGCGTGGTGGGGTCTTTAATGTCAGCACATCACCACATCTCTGGTCCTGGTTGATGAGGAGGACGAGACACTGCCTGGCACTCATTCCATTACCCCTCAGTCATGAGACTGGAAACTCGAAGGATTTTCCAAATTATCCACATTGTCACGAGTTATGAAAGTACTGCTGGTGCCCACCCACTAGGTAGTAAGGAGTTTTATTGTAGTGGCCTCGCTTTGAGGTTTGTCCAGATCTATACAGAACATGATACCCTTAGTATTTATTAATTGTCTCTGAACAGTCAATGTTGCAAATCAGATGTGGTCAGGTCTAGTATTGTGGTCATTCATAGAAGGCTTATACACACAGTCTATCTGGTGTGTGTTTCAGATGTGTGGTGGGGGCTTGACGCCAGTGTATGTCAGGTCAGATACCGATGGGGAATAACATGCCATCGGGGATGGTCACAGATGCCGGCAGTCAGAGAAATGAACATCGCTCTTTCCCATGAGACCTCAAGCACAGAACCCAGTTCATTCCTCTGCAGAGCAAGGGGTTTAGATGGGCTCCGACATGCATCCCAGCATTAAGTGTGCTTCAAGGAACAGTTTCTCATCCCACAACTCTGCTCCGCCCCACGCTGCCGACTGGCTCTGTCATATCAAGGAGGTCAGGGGGAAACAGAGCTGTCTGCTGAACTGTATTAATCTCTCTAGAAAACAGCTGAACCTCCATGGCTCTGTTAAACAGAGCTGAAAGGACTAGAGGGCCACAGTGTTCTCTCAATGGATCTACATGCTCGGCGCCACACACTGGCGACCACAAGGCCCTGCTTCTGTTTCCCTCAGCCCCAGCCATAAGAAGTCATGAGACACACAGAGAGGAGAGTTATTAAAGAGAGGGACAGAGGAGGGGGGGTGAAAGAAATGGGGGATAAACATACAACATTATAAAATCCATGTACACAAACAACAAGGGTGCGGTTAAAATTGGCAAAAAACGAATTTCTTTCCACAGGGCCATAAGACAGGGAGGCAGCTTAATCCCCCACCCTCTTCAACATATTTATCAACTAATTTGCGAGGGCACTAGAAGAGTCTGCAGCACCCGGCCTCACCCTACTAGAATCTGAAGTCAAATGTCTACTGTTTGCTGATGATCTGGTGCTTCTGTCCCCAACCAAGGAGGGAATACAGCAGCACCTAGATCTTCTGCACAGATTCTGTCAGACCTGGGACCTGACAGTAAATCTCAGTAAGACCAAAATTATGGTGTTCCAAAAAAGGTCCAGTTGCCAGGACCACAAATAGAAATTCCACCTAGACAACGTTGCCCTAGAGCACACAAAAAAATTATACATACCTCGGCCTAAACATGAGCGCCACAGGTAACTTCCACAAAGCTGTGAACGAGCTGAGAAGGGTCTTCTATGCCATCAAAAGGAACATAACATTCAACATACCAATTAGGATCTGGCTAAAAATACTTTAATTAGTTATAGAACCCTTTGCCCTTCATGGTTGTGAGGTCTGGGGTCTACTCACCAACCCAGAATTCACAAAATGGGACAAACACCAAATTGAGACTCTGCATGCAGAATTCTGCTAAAATATCCCCAAATAATGGAAGCAAAGCAGAATTAAGCCGATACCCGCTAATTATCAAAATCTAGAAAAGAGCCGTTAAATTCTACAACCACCTAAAAGGAAGCGATTCCCAAACCTTCCATAACAAAGCCATCACCTACAGAGAAATTAATCTGGAGAAGAGTCCCCTAAGCAAGCTGGTCCTGGGGCTCTGTTCACAAATAGACCCCACAGAGCCCCAGGACAGCAACACAATTAGACACAATCAAATCATGAGAAACCAAAAAGATAATTACTTGACACATTGGAAAGAATTAACAAAAAAAAAACAGAGCAAAATAGAATGCTATTTGGCCATAAACAGAGAGTACACAGTGGCAGAACATCTGACCACTGTGGCTGACCCAAACTTAAGGAAAGCTTTGATTATGTACAGACTCGGTGATCATAGCCATGTTATTGAGAAAGGCTGCCGTAGGCAGACCTAGCTCTCAAGCAATTTTGAATAACTCCCATATCTTTTGGGTTAAATACCACAGTGTGCCATCACAGCATCAAGATTTGTGACCTGTTGCCACAAGAAAAGGGCATCCAGTGAAGAACAAATATCATTGTAAATACAACCCATATTTATGTTTATTTATTTTCCCTTTTGTGTCTTTATTCTTTTGGAACTTTTGTGAGTGTAATGTTTACTGTTAATTTGTACTGTTTATTTCACTTTTGTTTATTATCTACTTCACTTGCTTTGTCAATGTTAACATATGTTTGCCATGCCAAGAAATTGAAATTGAAATGAGAGAGAGAAGAGTAAGACAGTGAAGGGAAAGATGGGGGATGGGAGAGACAGGGAGAGGACAGAGGGAAAGGCCGTCTATAAATACAATGCAGGAGTGAAAAAGAGATTGAACATTGTGATCAAGTAGAGAACCCAGTGTTCTCTCACTATGTGCTTCAGTGCGTTTTTGGTTGTCTGTTGATTTGTTTGTTGTGCACGTGTGTGTGTGTGTGTGTGCGTGTTCTGTGATGTGTGCTGCTGTTTACTTTACACAGTATGTGAGTTGTATGTTCTCTGTATATTTCTGTATTTTCGTGAGCTCAATTCAGCAACAGAAACGTCTGTCTTTAATAATGCATCAGCCCTCAGCCAGCAGCACGGTCTGAATGTAAGGCCAGTGTGTCGGTAATGAATCTGAATGCCTGTTAATTAAGGAATATAATTAAGATATAAATCCTCTCTAACTGGATTCCTGCTAACTGTTAGGATTGTAAACATCATGGTGTTGTGGAAGCTGAGGAGAGGGGTAGCGGGGCGAGGCAGGAAGGGGGTGTTGGCCAGAGCTCTGAGGAGTCTGAGAAGGCTGAGACATCACAGAGAGGAGCAGGTGGGGAGGAATGAGGAGGGCCGCTGGGCCCGTTATATAAAAGAGGAGTGGAGAGAGCCGCTCCCCGTCACAGACTGGGGCTAGGACTGGGGGGTGGAGGGGTTTAGAGAGGGGGGTAATCTCTCTCTCCTCCCTCCCCTGGTCCACTGACTGGGCCTAATAAACCCCAAGTCGGAGCTGGTGGAAACGGGGACCGGGAGAGAGCACGCTGAGCGGAGGGCCTTTTTGGCCATGCTTGCTCCGTTTCCCTAGTTTCTGACTTTGTGACTTTTCTATCCCCCCCATCCCACCTCCATCCCTCCTTTCTCCCTGTCTTCAGTTCATGTCCCGACTGAGCTGCTTATGAACAATGATTTTGCTTGTAGCACTAAATAATACAGTCTATGAATTTCTATTTAATTATTTAATCTTATTTATAACTGGCTGATACATTTGGCAGCTTGGAAGCAGGATTAGAGGTGTTGTTTGGACCAGAATAGGAGGCTAAGAGGTAAAAATGTTAAAGCTATGTGGGTCTGTGCCCAGTCAGTTTCTGTCCCGGAGGTTGGCTCCCTGTCCCGGAGGTTGGCTCCCTGTCCCGGAGGTTGGCTCCCTGTCCCGGTGACAGACTGAGTGCTTATGTCGGTAAGATTGTTTTGTTATGGGCGCAATATGCACTACACAGAAGGGACTTTGGGCCATGTGGTTTTGTGCATGTATGAACAATTGAGTACAGTGTATTTGTACTGTATGTGAGGTAGTGTAGCTCTCCACTCCCGCCTATCCCAGAGAACCTCAGATTGTCTACCAGACAACAAACGGTGCTATGACGTGTCCTTCCCAAATTACACTTGGCTGCCGCCTCCCGTGCCATGACAGGCCTGTAGAATAATATGTGTGTAGAGGGTGTGTGGTTCAGGGGGTGACTGCTGGATGGGGGTTACTCACAGGATGAAAGATGAGTTGCCGTATCCTACATTTTCCCTCAACAGTACAGGATGGAGACACTTTCACCAGTGAGTATGTGTATGTTCCTCTGTGTTAAGGAACGTTGTCCCCACTCCCAGATTGATTGACAGATCTGTGTCCTTGACAAAGACAAACCGATCCATTATGCAGGATCACTTTCAGCCCCAGACAGTGTTATTGAACCTCAGTACAGGTGATACGTCACTTTGCACCCCTTTCCACAACATGTCACTCAACTGTTCTGACATTACTGATTTCTTTGCTCAGAGCTCTTTCTTTAGTATTTTATTTGGATTCAAAGCCATTCCCAGTCTCCTGAGAACTACCCTGTTACATGGAGTTGGTGTAGTCCCCTGTCTCATCTTGTCAATCAGCTTGCTATCTAGCTCAGTGGACTATACCACCTCAGCAGGGGTGCAACGACAGTTCCCAGCTCTTTGGGTGTCAGATACTCTACATCAATGGAGATCATCTCCAAGCTGTGTGCCTTATTATCCTGACACATAGTAACCAAACACAGTGTTCTTCATATTTAACAGTCTGACTGCACTGGGTAGGAGGTAGGTGAAGTAAGGCACATTCCTCTCTTTGTAGATTGGACCGATGGAAACATCTACATCTGGTTTGGGACTATAAAAGGGATTATCTTTAGCATCCTCTGTGGGGGAAAAGAGAACTAAACATGTGACCGTTTGTTAAACCTCCGTCCTGATAAGAAAACATTCATGTTCCCAGCTTTCCACAGGGCAGAGGTGAGAGCACTTCCTCTGAGCAGACCAGCCTACCCTGACTCAGCTTTATTAATGTGACCTTGACTTCAGCTGGCTTTTTCTATTGTCAGAATAATTCATCTCTAGGATGTAAAAACACAGGTTCTGTAGTCGTTGGGCCTGTCTTATGAGACAGACTGATGTACCGGTTGTTATCAAGGTGTATTTTGCAATAGTTTTTTTCCCGAAGATACTTGTTACTTGTCATTGTTTCTTTTCTGTGTGTGTGTGCTCGTGTGTGCATGCAACCGTGCGCGTGTGTATAGTTGATTCAGCACCGGCAGCTTAATGATCCTTGGCCTTGTGCTGCTTTCAAAGCCCATGCTCTGCCTATATCCACAGCCTTCGTCAGAGATACAGCTCTCTATCTGCCTCACAAAGCCTTTATAGAAGTACATCTGGGCCATAGCACATTTGGTGGTTATAAAGTAAGAAGAAAGGAGAAACCCGCACACGGCTGTTTACTAACCTTTACGTATCGGCTTCAAGGTCTTTGTCAGAGTTTTTTTTCATTAACACCCTTACGTAGCCATAACCCTACCCACATCCGTTCCATGCATCGAATGGGGTTGGAGTCGAGGGGAAACAAAGAAATGCTGCCAAACATAACAATGTGCATTTCATAAATATTAGACTAAAGTGTGTATTAAACACATCTGTAAAACCACAATGAAGACATCGACCCATCAAGTACGTTTTCATAAATCATTGGGTACAGCGCAAGAAAAAAGTCAGAGTAATCTGAAGTAGAGGTATTAATTAATGTTCACATTCACAACATAACATACATAGGCATTTCATCATTTAGACCCTTAGGAAATAATGTCTGGAGGGTGAACATCCCAAAACTATATCACCTCCCCAGTCTGATATCTTGACTTTCTCTACGCCACAAAATCTAAAAAGGTAGAGATGTCATGTTTCAGCTTATTAAAATGTACAGCGACTGGATAATTCCTGTCCTTTCTCCTGATTGAACTGGGCATAAAGTAAACAGGAAAGAAACCAGAATCTACTAGTCTAGTAGACAGCTTGTTGATGTATTGTGATTGGAAGTGATTTTATGTGTTCTTTTCAATGGGGTGAATATGATGTGTGGAGGAGCATGTTTGAGCATGTTAGTATTGGTATTGTTGTTTGCTATTGTGTGAGGGTGTGTTTGTATTTGTGTGTGTGTGTGCGCGCGGGTGTGTGTGCTTGTGCACGCGTATCTCTGTCCACGCTGGCACTGCAATTAGTGGCTAGTCTTCAATAATGTAGGGTCTAAGGAATACCCTGACTGTGTGGCTGAGTATAGAGCTGGTGTGCGGGCGCGCGCTGGCATTTAGCACCTAATCAATCCCCTGCGCTGCCCGGTGCTGCTAATTGAAGGTTAAGAGAGAACAGCAGCATGAGCCGGTGCTCACTGTGGAATAGAGCAGAACATCACCAGCCACAGCCTCTCCCTACCTCACGCTCTTACTCATCTCTCTGCCCTTTTAAGTCCTGTTTGAAATCAATACAAAGGCTACCTAGCCATTTATTTCTGGGGATCTTCAGCACCTCTGGTCACATGAGCCAGAGGTTTACAAATAAATTTGAGCTGTCAAGTCTCTGCTGAATGGGCAGAACATAGAGAATGATGATTGCTGGCTGTGATAGGACCGTGATGCTGCACGGTGTCAGCAGCAGCAGAGGAGCGGGGGGAAACCCTGCTGCAGGTGATCGGTGATTCATTCTGATGTCTGGTAGTATTCTCTCGCCCTCCACTTCTGGAGGGGGACTCAGATTAGAGGAATGGGAGGGGGCAGGAAGAGAAATAGACAGGGGAGACAGAGGGTGAAATGTTAACACACACAAATAGAGGAAAAGAGGGAGTGCAGTTGAAAGGACCTGTCTGGCCTTTGCCTTTGTGTGACTAAGAGTTAGGGCACAAAACGTAGAACAATGTGAGGCTAATCTGGCAACCTACTGTTAAAATGTAGATTCCAGGTATGTGGTGCTGAAGGCAGAATAAATCACGGGTGTTGAAGCGGATCAAGCGGTTCCTCTTTGAAGACAGAGGACAGTACCGTAGAACTTCAATTAATGAACCACCCGTTGTTTATTTGCTTCAATCCCTGAACACAACCGGTGCTTATTAGAGACAGGCTTCTTTTTAAGTCAGGCGTCCATTTCCTTAATGCACACAGCTTTTGCGCAATAAAATGTTGAAAAGACTACCACACTGTTTATTGTGACCAGTATAAACATTATAATAACACATCCATCGCAGATCAGACTCGCAAAGAATAGGCTGCCTATCATACACCCACAATTTAGCGCTTCAGCACCGTGGGGAGTGGTACCACTCCTAGCTTGAATTTGATGTTTTTTGGTGACACCATGGCTAGCAACGATGACACGGCTAGCAACGATGACACGGCTAGCAACGATGACACGGCTAGCAACGATGACACGGCTAGCAACGATGACACGGCTAGCAACGATGACACGGCTAGCAACGATGACATGGCTAGCAACGATGACATGGCCAGCAACGATGACATGGCCAGCAACGATGACATGGCCAGCAACGATGACACGGCCAGCAACGATGACAGAATACAAATACAATGTTTTTAATGCACATGACCATGGGAATATCAGAGCCTTGCCCATTGTAACCTCATAAACAACCCCGTAACGGCTATTAAAAGGGACAGGCGGCTATTTGAGAGACTGCTTTTAATTGAAGTTTTACGGTATGTGTGTGTCCAGGGATAAATCGTGTGTTTCTTTTATCCAACCACACTGCGGGTGGTGTTGTTGGTGATCATCATTTGTTGTTTATTTGTGTTGTCTTTACCATCCATCGCTTTCCCTCCCACACGCTCCTCTCTCCCTCCTCACTCACTATCAGAGTCAACACTCTCTCACTCTCCCACTCACACATTGAACAAGAGTGCATTATCATGGAATGGAAATGGCCGTTGTAAATAACACCTTTAAAGTGTTGTATTATTGGGTTTGGTTAATGACTGCGGTTGCCCTTTTGGGTTCATGCGTAGCTTTCAGTGTGTGACACCCCCATCCATCTGACTAGCTGGTCAACTCAACAGACACACCCCAGAATCGTAGCTGTGTTGTGTGTTATGCTTGTTTCTGTATTTGTGTGTTTGCGTAAGTGGGTGTGTGTGTGTGTTTTTCTGGTCTGATAACGAGCCACAGTTAGACGTATTTGCATAAGCTAGTAAATGAGGGGAAACACAGTGCAATAAAGACGTGGAGGAGCCTCTAGTTCATTATGTGCAGCCAGTGAAATGAAAAGGGGAATAGAAACGGGAGCCAGGGAGGGGCACCATTTTGAGTTATGAGTTGTGAGGTACAATAGGCCTCCATTCCCTCTCGCACTGAGC
>NC_056447.1:25074703-25127203 GCF_018296145.1 Oncorhynchus tshawytscha | reverse complement strand
GGAGGAAACCTGGTACAATCCCTACGGAGAAGCATGGTGGTGGCAGCATCATGCTGTGGGAATGTTTTTCAGCAGCTGGGACTGGGAGACTAGTCAGGATCGAGGGAAAGAGGAACAGAGCAAAGTACAGAGATCCTTGATGAAAACCTGCTCCAGAGCGCTCAGGACCTGGGGTGAAGGTTCAACGACCCTAAGCACACAGCCAAGACAATGCAGGACTGACTTTGGGACAAGTCTCAGAATGTCCTTGAGTGGCCCAGCCAGAACCCGATCAAATATTTCAGGAGAGACCTGAAAATATCTGTGCATCGATGTTTTCCATCCAACCTGACAGAGCTTGAGAGGATCTGCAGAGAAGAATGGGTGAAACTCCCCAAATACAGGTGTGCCAAGCTTGTAGCGTCATACCCAAGAGACTCAAGGCTGTAATCATTGTCAAAGGTGCTTCAACAAAGTACTGAGTAAAGGGTCTGAATAATTATGTAAATGTGATTTTTCATTTATTTATTTTTTAAACATGTTTTTGCTTTGTTGTTATGAGTTATTGTGTGTAGATTGATGAGGAGAAAAAATATATATTTTAGAATAAGGGGTCTGAATACTTTGCGAATGCACTGAACATATCTAGTCGTCGTTCAGTGGGCCATCAATACTGTCGGCCGTGGTGTAATGTTTCACTGCAAGCCAAAGAGCAACAATATTTATGTAAGTATGTATCTGTTCTGCCATCTCTTTGACTAGACATCAGGATAAGTGCATTGTACAAGCTGTATTTAAAACTGCTAGAAGAGCAGAGCAGACTTAACATCACCTCAGCCATCACACCCAGAGTGGCGGGGCAGGCCAAAGGTACTGCATCTAAGTGGTAGAGGCGTCACTACAGACCCTGGTTCGATTCCAGCCGTGATTGGGAGTCCTATAGGGTGGTGCACAATTGTCCCAGCATCATCCGGGTTAGGGTTTGGCTGGGGTAGGCCGTCATTGTAAATAAGAATTTGTTCTTAACTGACTTGCCTAGTTAAATAAAAGTTAAATACATTTAAAAAATACCCATTACTCTTCAACCACTGGTGAAAACCTCAGGAACTGTACAGTATCATCTCTTTCTATTATTCAACTGATATTTGAATATTATCTTTGGCCTTTATTTGGGCTCACATCCCGTAAATAGAAGTACAGCATTGGATTCCTTATGGGCAGGCATGCTCCTGTTTGCCATGCATACATTTTTATGCCTCTGCCGTGTGTAGCTCGTGTATGTGTGTGAACAGTGCCTGCCGGTTGATGTGGGTTAATGTAGAACACTTTTCTCTTCTCAATTTAGCCCCTGACAGCGGTGCTCCATGCAAGGCCCAGCTGAGAGCAGACTGGCAAGCAGAGTGGGTAGCTAGTGTGAAGGCTTAATAGAGCCAGATTGAATGCCGGTAATGGATTGGAGAGGGAATGGAGAGTGGTATGGGATGGGGTGGTGAGGAGAGGAAGAGAAAGGACAGAAAAGCATGGAAGATGTGAAATGTGTTAGGGGGTGGTAGATGTCATCTCAAAGAGCCCAGTCTTCTGGTCAGCTGGTGCAGAGCTGCTGCTTTCTAATGGTCTGCTGCAGAGAGCTGAGGCCATGTGCTGTCTTCCGGAGTTCAACACACACACACACACACACACACAACCACATGCATGATCACAAACCACACACATACAGTTGATGTCAGAAGTTTACATACACTTCGGTTGGAGTCATTAAAACTTGTTTTACAACCACTCCACAAATTTATTGTTAACAAACTATAGTTTTGGCAAGTCGGTTAGGACATCTACTTTGTGCATAACACAAGGAATTTTTCCAACAATTGTTTACAGACAGATTAACTCACTTTAAAATTCACTATCACAATTCCAATGGGTCAGAAGTTTACATACACTAAGTTGACTGTGCCTTTAAACAGCTTGGACAATTCCAGAAAATGATGTCATGGCTTTAGAAGCTTCTGATAGGCTAATTGACATCATTTGAGTCAATTGGAGGTGTACCTGTGGATGTATTTCAAGGCCTACCTTCAAACTCAGTGTCTCTTTGCTTGACATCATGGGAAAATAAAAATAAAATCAGCCAGGACCTCAGAAACAAGATTGTAGACCTCCACAAGTCTGGTTCATCCTTGGGAGCAATTTCCAAACGCCTGAAGGTACCACGTTCATCTGTACAAACAATAGTACGCAAGTATAAACACCGTGGGACCATGCAGCCGTCATACCACTCAGGAAGAAGACACGTTCTCTCTCCTAGAGATGAACGTACTTTGGTGTGAAAAGTGTAAATCAATCCCAGAACAACAGCAAAGTAGCTGCAGTTAATTTAGTTTGACCTGTTTTTTTTCATTGACATTTCTTTGTATATAGCCATCAAAATTATGCTGATTCATGATTTCGACTGGCTGAAAAAAGATGTCTGTCTCGTCCTGACACGTTAATTCTCAATTTGTCACGTGTACTCCCTCTCCGGCCTCTAGGTTATCAGGCTGCTGATTACCCCTCACACCTGTCACCATCGTCAAGCGCACCTGCGCCTCATGACACTCACCTGAACTCCATCACCTCCCTGATTACCTCCCCTATATCTGTCACTCCCCTTGGTTCTTTCCTCAGGTGTTATTGACTCTGTTTCATGTCGGTGGGTTGTTTGTGTTTCATGTTTATTGTGTTGTTTATTTATTAAAACAGTGGAGATCGAATTTCAATATTGAAACAATGTTGCAAATATTGGGACAGACAACATTTGTGCAAACTCCCGTTGTTGCAAACCAAATGTTAGGCTAGAAGCAAGAAATAATGTCTCGATTCTTTTTTTACAGTGGAAATCAAGTTAATGGATTGGCTGGCTGGGCTGATGGGACAGTGGATGTGCAGGGATTTCTCAGATGGAACGGAAAACAATGATGCCCATTTTTACGTCATAGGCTTAACCATGCTAAACAACTTTTTTTAGTATGGCTTAGAATGCATCTCAACCAATCACTGCTTGTTTTGACCAACCCGTTGTCGAATGAATTCTATTTGTGTTGGCAGCCACAGTAGATGTTGTTCTACCCACAATATGACTTTAAGTC
Organism: Oncorhynchus tshawytscha; assembly: GCF_018296145.1. NCBI lineage: Eukaryota > Metazoa > Chordata > Actinopteri > Salmoniformes > Salmonidae > Oncorhynchus > Oncorhynchus tshawytscha. The sequence goes on along the minus strand of NC_056447.1, from coordinate 25,124,102 downwards.
TTTAGCGTAAGTCGTTTTCTGTCAGCATTCCAAATAATGTCATTTTGAGTAATGTTCTATATGCAAAATGAAATGGAAGCATTAGAGAAGCAGCAGATAGAATCTCTAAGGCATCACCAGGTCAGCTCTACTGCACCCTACTTCTCAATGGGCAGATGCACTGGCTAAGTCTAAATAGCTTAATATCATCCCCGAACCCTGCGCTCATACAGATTGAATTGAATTTGACATCCCAAATAATCTGGCCTTTGTGTAATTGAAATAGTTTGCAGATTAATATAAGCATAAGAACACAATTCCGAGCTAAAAATCATTTTGATTTGATTGACATATGGATGGGAATGCCCACAATGAAAGGACAGGTGTCAGATACAGTAGGCTTTCAATTAGACACTTATGATCAGACAGTAGTGGTGGTGGTGGTGGTGGTGGTGGTAGTAGTAGTAGTTGTAGTATTGGTGGTAGTAGTATTGGTGGTAGTAGTAGTAGTAGTAGTTGTAGTATTGGTGGTGGCAGTAGTGTTATCACAATACCAGATTTTTGACTTCAATACCAGGTTTAGTATCACACTATGACACTCAATACCGAAATGATACTCGAAACCGGAACGATACCATGGCAACAAAAAAAAGAAAGCATATTACACAGAATAACCACTGGGCTTTATTTATTTTTATATTGAACAATATGTAGAACTGGTAGAACAACTAAAATAACAAATATATTATATTAAATATACAATTCTATATATATATACTATATAAAATTATAACACTATATAAAATTATAAAACATGCAAAAAATAAAACACAATTTTAAATATCAGAAGAATATCTTAAGTTTCCTCATGCAGAACCATATCTGAGACTCAGAGAATACTAAATCATTTTACAACTATATCTAAACTGTTTTAAAATGTAATTTCATAAATATCAGGGTTCATTTGTAATGCAAGATGGCACCGGAATGGATGGCTGCTGTTTTATTGGCTCTTAACCAACTGTGCTATTTTATGTTTTTTTGCATTGTTTGTAACTTATTTTGTACATAATGTTGCTGCTACCGGAAAAATAATTATTCTTTAATGAGTCAGACGGCAAGGATATACTCCAAACTTCCAAACAGGCCCTCATCCCTGTCATTCGCTGGAGAAAGAAGCTGAGATTTCACGGAAAGAGATCGGGGTGACTTGTGAGGATCAGGCGACGAGTGGCTAATCTGCCTTTGCCATCAGTACTGTTAGCTAACGTTCAATGGAAAATAAATGGGACAATCTGAAAGCACGTATAGTCTACCAACGGGACATTAAAACTGTAATATCTTATGTTTCACCGAGTCGTTTCACCAACGACATTAATAACATACAGCTGGAGGGTTATACACTCTTATCGGCAGGATAGAACAGCAGCCTCTGGTAAGACACGGGGCGGGAGCCTATGCATATTTGTTAACAACAGCTGGTGCACGATATCTAAGGAAGTCTCAAGGTTTTGCTCGCCTGAGGTAGAGCATCTCATGATAAGCTGTAGACCACACTATCTATCTAGTGAGTTTTCATCTGTATTTTTCGTAGTTATCTGCATACCACCACAGACCAATGCTGGCACTAAAACCGCACTCAATGCGACGTATACCGCCATAAGCAAACAGGAAAATGCTCATCCAGAGGCGGCACTCCTAGTGGCCGAGGACTTTAATGCAGGGAAACTTAAATCAGTTTTACCTAATTTCTATCAGCATGTTAAATGTGCAACAAGAGGGAAAAAACTCTAGAACACCTTTACTCCACACACAGGTAGGCATACAAAGCTCTCTCTCACCCTCAATTTGGCCAATCTGACCATAATTCTATCCTCCTGATTCCTGCTTACAAGCAAAAATGAAAGCAGGAAGCACCAGTGACTCGGTCTATAAAAAAAGTCAGATGAAGCAGATGCTAAACTACAGGACTGTTTTGTTAGCACAGACTGGAATATGTTCCGGGATTCTTCCGATGGCATTGAGGGGTACACCACATCAGTCACTGGCTTCATCAATAAGTGCATCAATGACATCGTCCCCACAATGACTGTACGTACATACCTCAACCAGAAGCCATGGATTACAGGCAACATTCACACTGAGTTAAAGGTTAGAGCTGCCGCTTTCAAGGAGCGGAACTCTAACCCGGAAGCCTATTAGAAATCCCACTATGCCCTCCTAAGACTAAGATCGAATCGTACTACATTGGCTACGACGCTCGTCGGATGTGGCAGGGCTTGCAAACTATTACAGACTACAAAGGGAAGCACAGCCGAGAGCTGCTCAGTGACACGTGCCTACCAGACGAGCTAAATAACTTCTATGCTCGCTTCGAGGAAAGTAACACTGAAATATGGATGAGAGCATCAGCTGTTCCGGATGACTGTGATCACACACTCAGCAGCCAATGTGAGTAAGACCTTTAAACAGGTCAACATTCACAAGCCGAAGGGCCAAACGGATTAGAAGGACATGTCCTCCGAGTGTTGCGCTAACCAACTGGCAAATGTCTTCACTGATATTTTCATCCTCTCCCTGTCTGAGTCTGTAATACCACCATGTTTCAAGCACACATTTGACAGAAGTACCGAAAGTAACAAAAATTCTTGTACCGAATCGTTTTTCATTTTCTAGTATTGAAAAAGTACCGAAGTTTCAGTGCACTAAATCAAATTTTATTTGTCACATACACATGGTTAGCAAATGTTAATGCGAGTGTAGCAAAATGCTTGTGCTTCTAGTTCCGACAATGCAGTAATAACCAACGAGTAATCTAACCTAACAATTTCACAACAACTACCTTATACACACAATGTAACGGTTCTCCTCCTCTACTGACGAGGAGTATGAAATATCAGACCGATGCGCAGCGTGGTAAGTGTCCATAATATATTTATTAACTTGAACACTGAAAACAAATGACCACGAGAAATAAATGAAAACCGATACAGTTCTGTATGGTAAAACACAGAAAACAACTACCCACAAAACCCATGTGGGCAAGAGCTACCTAAGTATGGTTCTCAATCGATAGACAGCTGTCCCTGATTGAAAGACATACCCGGCCAAAAACAAAGAAATACAAAAACATAGAAAAAGGAACGTAGAATTCCCACCCTAGTCACACCCTGGCCTAACCAAAATAGAGAATAAAAGCCTATGGCCAAGGCGTGACACACAAGTGTAAAGGGATGAAGAATATGTACATAAAGATATATGAATGAATGATGGTACAGAACGGCATAGGCAAGATGCAGTAGATGGTATCGAGTACAGTATATACATATGAGATGAGTAATGTAGTGTCACGTTCTTTCAAAATCGAACCCAGAAGCAGACCAGGACAAGGAGAGTAGGAAGAAGGTGAGTATTTATTTACAAGTGAATGTGAATAGGTAGATATATCCAGGTGGCCTAGCGGGCAGCGGTGGTGAGTTGATGGGAGTAAATAGGTGGATCCAATGGGGTAGTGGAATCCTCCGACGACCAGGCGGGAATGGGGTAAATGATCCGGGTGAGTAACTGAAGACAGAACAAACGGAGGTAAGTTTAAGGCAAGCAATACGTAAAAAACAACAAAACAAATTCTATCCAACTTGAGGCTGATACTATGGCACCACATACTGTTCATGGCTAACGATCCGGCAGGGAATGGATGTCAGGTCAGAGCTTTTGAAGGGGAGAGGTGATGATCAGGACAGGTGTGCAGATTACTGATGGGATACAGGTGCGGGTGAACATCGATCTCCCAACAAGCTAATTCGCCCGGCAACCAGACAGGATGCATTCCAGGACACCGGAAACACACTCCAGGACAGAAACACAGGCAAACACAGACTCAGGAAGCGGGATTCGTGACATGTAGGGTATGTAAATACATACAAGTGGCATTGTTTAAAGTGGCTAGTGATACATCTATTACATAAAGATGGCAAGATGCAGTTGATGATATAGAGTACAGTATATACATATGAGATGAGTAATGTAGGGTATGTAAACATTATATTAAGTGGCATTGTTTAAAGTGTCTAGTGATACATTTTTTACATACATTTTTCCAATATTAAAGTGGCTGGAGTTGAGTCAGTATGTTGGCAGCAGCCACTCAATGTTAGTGCTGGCTCTTTAATAGTCTGATGGCCTTGAGATAGAAGCTGTTTTTCAGTCACTCGGTCTCAGCTTTGATGCACCTGTACTGACCTCGCCTTCTGGATGATAGCGGGGTGAACAGGCAGTGGCTCAGGTGGTTGTTGTCCTTGATGATCTTTATGGCCTTCCTGTGACATCGGGTGGTGTAGGTGTCCTGGAGGGCAGGTAGATTGCCCCCGGTGATGCGTTGTGCAGACCTCACTACCCTCTGGAGATCCTTACGGTTGTGGGTGGAGCAGGTGCCGTACCAGGTGGTGATACAGCCCGACAGGATGCTCTCGATTGTGCATATGAAAAGTTTGAGTGCTTTTGGTGACAAGCCAAATTTCTTCAGCCTCCTGAGGTTGAAGAGGCGCTGCTGTGCCTTCTTCACAATGCTGTCTGTGTGGGTGGACCAATTCAGTTTGTCTGTGATGTGTACGCCGAGGAACTTAAAACTTACTACCCTCTCCACTACTGTCCCGTCGATGTGGATAGGGGGGTGCTCCCTCTTCTGTTTCCTGAAGTCCACGATCATCTCCTTTGTTTTGTTGACGTTGAGTGTGAGGTTATTTTCCTGACACCACACTCCGAGGGCCCTCACCTTCTCCCTGTCGGCCGTCTTTGTTGGTAATCAAGCCTACCACTGTAGTGTCATCTGCAAACTTGATGATTGAGTTGGAGGCAGTCGTGGGTGAACAGGGAGTACAGGAGAGGGCTCAGAATGCACCCTTGTGCGGCCCCAGTATTGAGGATCAGCGGGGTGGAGATGTTGTTACCTACCTTCACCACCCAGGGGCAGCCTGTCAGTAAGTCCAGTACCCAGTTGCACAGGGCGGGGAAGAGACCCAGGGTCTCGAGCTTGATGACGAGTTTGGAGGGTACTATGGTGTTAAATGCTGAGCTGTAGTCGATGAACAGCATTCTCACATAGGTATTCTTCTTGTCCAGATGGGTTAGGGCAGTGTGGTTGCGATTGCGTCGTCTGTGGACCTATTGGGGCGGTAAGCAAATTGGAGTGGGTCTAGGGTGTCAGGTATGGTGGAGGTGATATGTTCCTTGACTAGTCTCTCAAAGCACTTCATGATGACGGAAGTGAGTGCTACGGGGTGGTAGTCGTTTAGCTCAGTTACCTTAGCTTTCTTGGGAACAGGAACAATGGTGGCCCTCTTGAATGTGGGAACAGCAGACTGGGATAAGGATTGATTGAATATGTCCGTAAACACACCAGCCAGCTGGTCTGCGCATGCTCTGAGGACGCGCCTGGGGATGCTGTCTGGGCCTGCAGCCTTGCGAGGGTTAACACGTTTAAATGTTTTACTCACGTCGGCTGCAGTGAAGGAGAGTCCGCAGGTTTTGGTAGCGGGCCATGTCAGTGGCACTGTATTGTCCTCAAAGCGAGCAAAGAAGATGTTTAGTCTGTCTGGGAGCAAGTCATCCTGGTCCGCGACAGGGCTGGTTTTCTTTTTGTAGTCTGTGATTGACTGTAAATCCTGCCACAAACCTCTTGTGTCTGAGCCGTTGAATTGCAACTCTACTTTGTCTCTATACTGACGCTTAGCTTGTTTGTTTGCCTTGCGGAGGGAATAGCTACACTGTTTGTATTCGGTCATGTTTCCAAATCAAATCAAATTTTATTTGTCACATACACATGGTTAGCAGATGTTAATGCGAGTGTAGCGAAATGCTTGTGCTTCTAGTTCCGACAATGCAGTAATAACGAACAAGTAATCTAACTAACAATTCCAAAAAAAAACTACTGTCTTATACACAGTGTAAGGGGATAAAGAATATGTACATAAGGATATATGAATGAGTGATGGTACAGAGCAGCATAGGCAAGATACAGTAGATGATATCGAGTACAGTATATACATATGAGATGAGTATGTAAACCAAGTGGCATAGTTAAAGTGGCTAGTGATACATGTATTACATAAGGATGCAGTCGATGATATAGAGTACAGTATCTACGTATGCATATGAGATGAATAATGTAGGGTAAGTAACATTATATAAGGTAGCATTGTTTAAAGTGGCTAGTGATATATTTACATCATTTCCCATCAATTCCCATTATTAAAGTGGCTGGAGTAGAGTCAGTGTCATTGACAGTGTGTTGGCAGTAGCCACTCAATGTTAGTGGTGGCTGTTTAACAGTCTGATGGCCTTGAGATAGAAGCTGTTTTTCAGTCTCTCGGTCCCAGCTTTGATGCACCTGTACTGACCTCGCCTTCTGGATGACAGCGGGGTGAACAGGCAGTGGCTCGGGTGGTTGATGTCCTTGATGATCTTTATGGCCTTCCTGTAGCATCGGGTGGTGTAGGTGTCCTGGAGGGCAGGTAGTTTGCCCCCGGTGATGCGTTGTGCAGACCTCACTACCCTCTGGAGAGCCTTACGGTTGAGGGCGGTGCAGTTGCCATACCAGGCGGTGATACAGCCCGCCAGGATGCTCTCGATTGTGCATCTGTAGAAGTTTGTGAGTGCTTTTGGTGACAAGCCGAATTTCTTCAGCCTCCTGAGGCGCTGCTGCGCCTTCCTCACGATGCTGTCTGTGTGAGTGGACCAATTCAGTTTGTCTGTGATGTGTATGCCGAGGAACTTAAAACTTGCTACCCTCTCCACTACTGTTCCATCGATGTGGATGGGGGGGTGTTCCCTCTGCTGTTTCCTGAAGTCCACAATCATCTCCTTAGTTTTGTTGACGTTGAGTGTGAGGTTATTTTCCTGACACCACACTCCGAGGGCCCTCACCTCCTCCCTGTAGGCCGTCTCGTCATTGTTGGTAATCAAGCCTACCACTGTTGTGTCGTCCGCAAACTTGATGATTGAGTTGGAGGCGTGCGTGGCCACGCAGTCGTGGGTGAACAGGGAGTACAGGAGAGGGCTCAGAACGCACCCTTGTGGGGCCCCAGTGTTGAGGATCAGCGGGGAGGAGATGTTGTTGCCTACCCTCACCACCTGGGGGCGGCCCGTCAGGAAGTCCAGTACCCAGTTGCACAGGGCGGGGTCGAGACCCAGGGTCTCGAGCTTGATGACGAGCTTGGAGGGTACTATGGTGTTGAATGCCGAGCTGTAGTCAATGAACAGCATTCTCACATAGGTTTCCGGTCACCTTGCCCTGGTTAAAAGCAGTGGTTCGCGCGAATGATGCCATCAATCCACGGTTTCTGGTTTGGGAATGTTTAAATAGTTGCTGGGGGTACGACATCACCGATGCACTTGCTAATAAACTCGCTCACCTAATCAGCGTATTCATCAATGTTATTTATAGCTGATTTAGAAGGGTACTGTGTGTATTTTTTCACCTGAGAAAATAAGATAATCTAATTCAATAGCTCTTCATTACAGTTATCACTATCAAACTAATGCATTCAGGGGCTAGATATATATTTAGGTCCATGAAAGAAGGTGCTCCTCTTCAGCTGATAAGCAGCACTCGTGTGTGTGTGTGTGTGTATATGTCCCAGTTTAAGTGTACTGTGTGTCCCAGTTTAAGTGTAGTGTGTGTCCATTGTCCTCTCTACCACATTACTGGGTGCTGACTGTTGGTTAGTCTTGGGTGTGATGAACCTCTACCACATTACTGGGTGCTGACTGTTGGTTAGTCTTGGGTGTGATGATCCTCTACCACATTACTGGGTGCTGACTGTCTTGGGTGTGATGAACCTCTTTACCGCATTACTGGGTGCTGACTGTTGGTTAGTCTTGGGTGTGATGAACCTCTACCATATTACTGGGTGTTGACTGTTGGTTAGTCTTGGGTGTGATGAACCTCTCTACCACATTACTGGGTGCTGACTGTTGGTTAGTCTTGGGTGTGATGAACCTCTACCATATTACTGGGTGCTGACTGTTGGTTAGTCTTGGGTGTGATGAACCTCTACCACATTACTGGGTGCTGACTGTTGGTTAGTCTTGGGTGTGATGAACCTCTCTACCACATTACTGGGTGCTGACTGTTGGTTAGTCTTGGGTGTGATGAACCTCTACCACATTACTGGGTGCTGACTGTTGGTTAGTCTTGGGTGTGATGAACCTCTACCACATTACTGGGTGCTGACTGTTGGTTAGTCTTGGGTGTGATGATCCTCTACCACATTACTGGGTGCTGACTGTTGGTTAGTATTGGGTGTGATGATCCTCTACCACATTACTGGGTGCTGACTGTTGGTTAGTCTTGGGTGTGATGAACCTCTCTACCACATTACTGGGTGCTGACTGTTGGTTAGTCTTGGGTGTGATGAACCTCTCTACCACATTACTGGGTGCTGACTGTTGGTTAGTCTTGGGTGTGATGAACCTCTACCACATTACTGGGTGCTGACTGTTGGTTAGTCTTGGGTGTGATGATCCTCTACCACATTACTGGGTGCTGACTGTTGGTTAGTCTTGGGTGTGATGATCCTCTACCACATTACTGGGTGCTGACTGTTGGTTAGTATTGGGTGTGATGATCCTCTACCACATTACTGGGTGCTGACTGTTGGTTAGTCTTGGGTGTGATGTATGATCCTCCCTCCACACGGAGGGAGTTCCAGCTTGTTTTTCCTGGGTTGTCGGTAACTCTGTGGACATCTGGTTTTCCGTCCTGTCTGTTCTCTTCCCTTCCCGCTCTCTCAGGGTGGATTTTCATTCATTTTTCCATAATCGGAGCTGTGCTGCTAGGAAACAGGTGGTTGCCACAGAGACATAGCTCATCGGAGACTTAAAGAAGAATAGGAACACTGCATCTAAGTGATCTCAGCGTTTCATTGGTTGGGATGGCTCTGAATAGGGCCCAGGCTTTCTCTCTTTTACATTTTCCCACCCTCCCTATATAACACATTATCTCTGTCTTTGGTGGGATGACTTCCTATGACTTCCTATCAATGTTATTATGAGTGGTTTAAGGGGTGGAATTACATTTTTATGAGTTGTCAATACTACGATACATTAGATACAGAGAATATGGTACCAGATCCCTTTTCCATCATTGCACTCACCTCTCACCCACTACTGCACTAATTGACCACTACTACTACTACAACCTGAGTATGAAATGAAAAGGTATAGGTCAGGATGATGACAAAGCAGTGACATTAAGACAGGAGAAGATATGGATCCTGTTGCACTCTGTCTAATTACTCCTCCTCCCTATGTGGTGTCCCAGGGGTCTTGCCAGACGGGTGCCACTGTGTGAAACCTCCACCTGTGGGCATGTCATTTCCACCTGGCTGGGCACACAGGCCAGCGTAATTACTGGCCTGCCAGCCTGCCACAGCACAGAGACAACGCCCTGACGCCCATGTTGTTTGTTATTCGCAGGCTGCCACTTAATTTGATTTCCTCCTCTCACTGGCTCCCCTGAGTGCCCTGCAAACTGCTCTGGGACGCCTGAGAGGGGTGGGGTTAAGGGTTGGGGATAGTCCCATATGGGGGTGCACTCCTAAACAATAATGTGTTGACAGAAAGGATGGAGTGTTTTTACTGCATGCTGTAACTTCTGTGGACCTGCGCCCAGACAGAGGCTGCGGAGTGAGATAGCTGAGATTCTCTGGTAACATTCATAGTGCATCCAGCAACCCTACTGAAGCCATGTAGCTACCTACCTACTGGTAGGTATGGTGTTAACCACAGAGCCTACTGTCTACAAAATGGTGAGAAAGACTGACACCTAGACAAATGAGGAATCTCACTGAGGTGTGTTTCAGAGGGGTGGGGGTGGCAGCTTTGTGCTGCTTCTGAAAAATAAGTGTCTGTTAAGTCTGTTGAGGCAGAGAGGAGAGGAGCAGGCCAAGGTTAATTCTGCTGCTATTGGAGCCGACAGTGGAGAGTAGATTGCTCTTTAATAAATGCCAGGCCTCAGCTGACACAGCAGCAACCCGCAGGCCTACAGACAGACAGCACCACACCCACTGCCAAATCCATCGTCCGTCTGTACACTACACTCACACAAACTCACACCTTGCTGTAGCTAATAGCTATGAGAGGGGAGAGAGACTAGATAGATAGATGCGAGATAGATACGAGATAGATGCTAAAAAGATAGCTAAGAGATAGATAGATAGATAGATAGATAGCTATGAGATAGATAGCTACTAGATAGATAGCTACTATATTGAGAGAGAGATAGCTACTAGATTGAGAGAGAGATAGCTACTAGATAGAGAGATAGCTACAGTGCCTTGCAAAAGTATTCGGCCCCCTTGAACTTTGCGACCTTTTGCCACATTTCAGGCTTCAAACATAAAGATATAAAACTGTATTTTTTTGTGAAGAATCAACAACAATTGGGACACAATCATGAAGTGGAACGACATTTATTGGATATTTCAAACTTTTTTAACAAATCAAAAACTGAAAAATTGGGCGTGCAAAATTATTCAGCCCCTTTACTTTCAGTGCAGCAAACTCTCTCCAGAAGTTCAGTGAGGATCTCTGAATGATCCAATGTTGACCTAAATGACTAATGATGATAAATACAATCCACCTGTGTGTAATTAAGTCTCCATATAAATGCACCTGCACTGTGATAGTCTCAGAGGTCCATTAAAAGCGCAGAGAGCATCATGAAGAACAAGGAACACACCAGGCAGGTCCGAGATACTGTTGTGAAGAAGTTTAAAGCCGGATTTGGATACAAAAAGATTTCCCAAGCTTTAAACATCCCAAGGAGCACTGTGCAAGCGATAATATTGAAATGGAAGGAGTATCAGACCACTGCAAATCTACCAAGACCTGGCTGTCCCTCTAAACTTTCAGCTCATACAAGGAGAAGACTGATCAGAGATGCAGCCAAGAGGCCCATGATCACTCTGGATGAACTGCAGAGATCTAGAGCTGAGGTGGGAGACTCTGTCCATAGGACAACAATCAGTCGTATATTGCACAAATCTGGCCTTTATGGAAGAGTGGCAAGAAGAAAGCCATTTCTTAGAGATATCCATAAAAAGTGTCGTTTAAAGTTTTCCACAAGCCACCTGGGAGACACACCAAACATGTGGAAGAAGGTGCTCTGGTCAGATGAAACCAAAATGTAACTTTTTGGCAACAATGCAAAACGTTATGTTTGGCGTAAAAGCAACACAGCTCATCACCCTGAACACACCATCCCCACTGTCAAACATGGTGGTGGCAGCATCATGGTTTGGGCCTGCTTTTCTTCAGCAGGGACAGGGAAGATGATTAAAATTGATGGGAAGATGGATGGAGCCAAATACAGGACCATTCTGGAAGAAAACCTGATGGAGTCTGCAAAAGACCTGAGACTGGGACGGAGATTTGTCTTCCAACAAGACAATGATCCAAAACATAAAGCAAAATCTACAATGGAATGGTTCAAAAATAAACAGATCCAGGTGTTAGAATGGCCAAGTCAAAGTCCAGACCTGAATCCAATCGAGAATCTGTGGAAAGAACTGAAAACTGCTGTTCACAAATACTCTCCATCCAACCTCACTGAGCTCGAGCTGTTTTGCAAGGAGGAATGGGAAAAATTTTCAGTCTCTCGATGTGCAAAACTGATAGAGACATACCCCAAGCGACTTACAGCTGTAATCGCAGCAAAAGGTGGCGCTACAAAGTATTAACTTAAGGGGGCTGAATAATTTTGCACGCCCAATTTTTCAGTTTTTGATTTGTTAAAAAAGTTTGAAATATCCAATAAATGTCGTTCCACGACATGACTGTGTCCCACTTGTTGTCGATTCTTCACAAAAAAATACAGTTTTATATATTTATGTTTGAAGCCTGAAATGTGGCAAAAGGTCGCAAAGTTCAAGGGGGCCGAATACTTTCGCAAGGCACTGTACGTACTAGATACAGTTGAAGTTGGAAGTTGACATACACTTAGGTTGGAGTCATTAAAACTAGTTTTTCAACCACTCCACAAATGTCTTGTTAGCAAACTAAAATTTTAGCAAGTTGGTTAGGACATCTACTTTGTGCATGACACAAGGCATTTTTCCAACAATTGTTTACAGACAGATTATGTCACTTATAATTCACTGTGTCACAATTCCAGTGGGTCAGAAGTTTACATACACCAAGTTGACTGCCTTTATACAGCTTGGAAAATTCCAGAAAATGTCATGGCTTTAGAAGCTTCTGATAGGCTAATGGACTTCATTTGAGTCAATTGGAGGTGTACCTGTGGATGTATTTCAAGGCCTACCTTCAAACGCAGTGCCTCTTTACTTGACATCATGGGAAAAGCATAAGAAATCAGCCAAATAATTCTACAAAAAAATAATTGTAGACCTCCACAAGTCTGGTTCATCCTTGGGAGCAATTTCCAAATGATTGAAGGTACCATTTTCATCTGTACAAACAATAGTACGCAAGTATAAACACAATGGGACCACGCAGCCGTCATACCACTCAGGAAGGATATGCGTTCTGTCTCCTAGAGATTAACGTACTTTGGTGCGAAAAGTGTAAATCAATCCCAGAACAACAGCAAAGGACCTTGTGAATATGCTGGAGGAAACAGATACTGTGGATATAGATACTTTTGTAAAACAAGTCCTATATCGACAGAACTTGAAAGGCCGCTCAGCAAGGAAGAAGGAAGAAGCCAAAGCTTTGCTGCAGGAGGGACTCTTTTAACCAAAAGATCACAGATAAGATCATTATTTTTACATTAATTTTAGGCCCTGATGACATAGCAGCGGGAGTCAGGAGGTTAATGGTGTGGCTCGGGGCAGGCAGGAGGTTAATGGTGTGGCTCGAGGCAGGCAGGAGGTTAATGGTGTGGCTCGGGGCGGGCAGGAGGTTAATGGTGGACTCGAGGCAGGCAGGAGGTTAATGGTGTGGCTCGGGGCAGGCAGGAGATTAATGCTGTGGCTCGTGGCAGGCAGGAGGTTAATGGTGTGGCTCGTGGCAGGCAGGAGGTTAATGGTGTGGCTCAGGGCAGGCAGGAGGTTAATGGTGTGGCTCGGGGCGGGCAGGAGGTTAATGGTGTGGCTCGGGGCGGGCAGGAGGTTAATGGTGTGGCTCGGGGCAGGCAGGAGGTTAATGGTGTGGCTCAGGGCAGGCAGGAGGTTAATGGTGTGGCTTGGGGCAGGCAGGGCGTGGCCCCTGGTCTCCTCTCCACTCAGCGTGGCAATAGAGACACTGCCACAACGCATAGTAGCCTACTGTATGGCCTTTAAGGCTGACAACCATTAGGCCACAACTGCAGGAAAGCAGAATAACAGTTAAATATTTTATCAGGTCAATAATTCAGCAGCTGCCGTGGGAGGCACAGAGATAGGAGAAAGGTGAAAGCAAAGTAGTGAGGGAGAGGGAGGAAGGCAGAGAGGTAGCAGGAGCTAGGGAGAGAGGTAGCGGGAGCAAGGGAGAGAGGTAGAGTGAGCATCAGACCCAAGATGACATTCCCCAGGAAGGGCCTGATAACCATGGTAACTGGAGCTGAATGTCATGATGCAGAGTAGTGAAGGGGGGGGGGGACTAGTGAGCAAGCGACAGAGAAAGAGAGACTATAATGAAGTGGAGGGCTGGCAGCAGTGAGGGGTGTAGTACATACAGTGGGGAGAGCAAGTATTTGATTCACTGCCAATTTTGCAGGATTTCCTACTTACAAAGCATGTAGAGGTCTGTAATTTGTATCATAGGTACACTTCAACTGCAAGAGATGGAATCTAAAACAAAAATCCAGAAAATCACATTGTATGATTTTTAAGTAATTAATTTGCATTTTATTGCATGACATTAGTATTTGATACATCAGAAAAGCAGAACTTAATATTTGGTTAAGAAACCTTTGTTTGCAATTACAGAGATCACACTTTTCCTGTAGTTCTTGACCAGGTTTGCACACACTGCAGCAGGGATTTTGGCCCACTCCTCCATACAGACCTCCAGATCCTTCAGGTTTCGGGGCTGTCGCTGGGCAATACGGACTTTCAGCTCCCTCCAAAGATTTTCTATAGGGTTCAGGTCTGGAGACTGGCTAGACCACTCCAGGACCTTGAGATGCTTCTTACGGAACCACTCCTTAGTTGCCCTGGCTGTGTGTGTTTGGTCGTTGTCATGCTGGAAGACCCAGCCACGACCCATCTTCAATGCTCTTACTGGGGGAAGGAGGTTGTTGGCCAAGATCCCGCGATACATGGCCCCATCCATCCTCCCCTCAATACGGTGCAGTCATCCTGTCCCCTTTGCAGAAAAGCATCCCCAAAGAATGATGTTTCCACCTCCATGCTTCACGGTTGGGATGGTGTTCTTGGGGTTGTACTTATCCTTCTTCTTCCTCCAAACACGGCGAGTGGAGTTTAGACCAAAAGGCTCTATTTTTGTCTTATCAGACCACATGACCTTCTCCCATTCCTCCTCTGGATCATCCAGATGGTCATTGGCAAACTTCAGACGGGCCTGGATATGCACTGGCTTGAGCATGGGGACCTTGCGTGCGCTGCAGGATTTTAATCCATGACGGCGTAGTGTGTTACTAATGGTTTTCTTTGAGACTGTGGTCCCAGCTCTCTTCAGGTCATTGACCAGGTCTTGCCGTGTAGTTCTGGGCTGATCCTTCACCTTCCTCATGATCATTGATGCCCCACGAGGTGACATCTTGCATGGAGCCCCAGACCGAGGGTGATTGACCGTCATCTTGAACTTCTTGAATTGCACCAACAGTTGTTGCCTTCTCACCAAGCTGCTTGCCTATTGTTCTGTAGCCCATCCCAGCCTTGTGCAGGTCTACAATTTTATCCCTGATGTCCTTACACAGCCTTCTAGTCTTGGCCTTTGTGGAGAGGTTGGAGTCTGTTTGATTGAGTGTGTGGACAGGTGTATTTTATACAGTTAACGAGTTCAAACAGGTGCAGTTAATACAGGTAATGAGTGGAGAACAGGAGGGCTTCTTAAAGAAAAACTAACAGGTCTGTGAGAGACGGAATTCTTACTGGTTGGTAGGTGATCAAATACTTATGTCATGCAATAAAATGCCATTTAATTACATAATCATACAATGTGATTTTCTGGATTTTTGACCTCTACATGCTTTGTAAGTAGGAAAACCTGCAAAATTGGCAGTGTATCAAATACTTGTTCTCCCCACTGTATCTGAGTTGTGTGTTGTTTCAATTCAGTGTCCATCTAGAAAAGGCACTATGTCTATCTGTAAATCAGAAGCGTCCCGTGGAGAGTAATGACATAACAATCTAGTATGTTCAGAAGTGGTGAGAGAGGGTGGGAGAGGTTTAAGAGTGGATTGGAAAAAAAACACAAGGAAAGGGAGGGGTGAAGAAGGGAGAGGTAGTGAAGGACATGACGAGTTGAAAGAGGGAGAAGGGAGAGGTAGCGAAAGACATGAGGAGTTGAGAGAGGGAGAAATGAGAATGGAGAGGTAGTGAAGGACATGAGGAGTTGAGATAGAAGGGAGAGGTAGCAAAGGTCATGAGGATTTGAGATAGAAGGAGAAGGGAGAGGTAGCGAAGGACATGATGGGTTGAGATAGAAGGAGAAGGGAGAGGTAGCGAAGAACATGAGGGGTTGAGAGAGGGAGAAGGGAGAGGTAGCGAAGGACATGAGGAGTTGAGAGAGGAAGGGAGAGGTAGCGAAGGACATGAGGGGTTGAGATAAAAGGAGAAGGGTGAGGTAGTGAAGGACATGAGGGGTTGAGAGAGTGAGAAAGAAAAACAGAGAGGTAGCAAAGGACATGAGTTGAGAGAGGGAGAAAGGAGAGGTAGCGAAGGACATGAGGAGTTGAGATTGAGGGAGAAAGGAGAAGAGAGAGGTAGCGAAGGACATGAGGGGTTGAGAGGGGGAGAAGGGAGAGGTAGCGAAGGACATGAGGAGTTAAGATTGAGGGAGAAAGGAGAAGGGGGAGGTAGTGAAGGACATGAGGGGTTGATATGGAAGGAGAAGAGGGAGGTAGCGAAGGACATGAGGGGTTGATATGGAAGGAGAAGGGAGAGTTAGTGAAGGACATGAGGAGTTGATGTAGAGGGAGAGGTAGAGAGGGACATGAGGAGTTGAGATAGAGATGTAGCGAAGGACATAGCGGGAGAAGGGAGAGGTAGCGAAGGACATGAGGAGTTGCGATAGAGGGAGAGGTAGCGAAGGACATGAGGGGTTGAGATAGAGGGAGAGGTAGCGAAGGACATGAGGGGTTGAGATAGAGGGAGAGGTAGCGAAGGACATGAGGGGTTGAGATAGAGGGAGAAAGGTGAAGGAAACCATGTTTGTGGACACAGTCTACTATGATGTCAGGGTCACCATACATGCATACATACAGAGAAAGACGCACCTCCCCTTTGACATGGATGGCATAACTTGTGCTTTGAGTATAACTGTAGATACTGTATTCTAATGTACTATGTTCTTTTCTATTGAATATATTAAATAAGAGGTAATGCTGTCATGATGATGGCTATAGAATTCCCACGCAGAGCTATTGATCACAGTGGACTTTTTCTAGCTGTGTTCTGGGTTTACCTTCAGCTACATTCTTCTCTGCTGGATTTCGCTCTACAGGTGTGGCCAGGGGATTATCATAGATGTCGATACCGGAGGCCATTTGGTTTTCACATGGAGCTCCGCGGTGACGGCTGCAGTGACCTTCCTGAAGAATGTTCATGTTGTGCCCCAGGACAGCTAATGCTGCTGAACATTGATCTTTGACCTTTTCCTTCATTGCTAATTCAACTGGGGGTGCTGGCTCACAGAAAGACATCCACTCACTGGTCTCTTTCTTCATCTGGAGGCCCTATTCACAAACACAGAGAATAGAAGAGAGACAACGGTATTATATAGGGCTCTGTAAAATCGGCATTGCAGAGAACACGGACGGTATCACAGAAACCATACATTAAACAATGGGTTTAACTTTATAGGGAATCAACTAAATTTATTGAATTTATTAGAAAAGTAATTCATTTGCCCAAGATTATCATAGGACATGAACAAAATGCATCGGTGATTCGTATTTTCCTTCAACTTTCTGAGAGGTTCAATGGCACATGAATGCCCCTGTATGTGTGTGCACGTTTGTCTACCACTTAGCGATGATGCTAATGTCATGAAAACCGTCGTCTGGTAGGTGGAAAAACTTTCCCAAAAACCTTCTCAATTAAATGGTAACTACAAAGTAGCTAGTGCCTACCTGGCAGAATAAACTTAGAACATCCCATTTTGTTTTTTGTTTTATTAAAAAAGCATTTATAGAGCAAAACCCTGAAAAAACTGAAACCTGGAAAAACTAAATGGGGAAAAAATGTATGTTGGGAGAGAAAAACATATTTTATAGGCCCTACAGTAATTGTTTATGAAAATAATTGTTCATGTAATATCAGAGCTTGGTCTCAGGAAATTGGATCAGACCACCGGTCTCTCCTGGGAGAGGAAGAGGAAGCAACCCACTGTTTAATTGTAATGTGACATGATGGTTTGTCCACAGAGCCCTCATCCCTCTGTATAGTTACTGTACAGTACACAACATGCAGTAAAGGGAGAGCCATAAACGGAAGTGATCAATATTTTCTGTATCCTTATCTGTTCTAGACCTGTAGTGGAGGCTCCGGGGGTGGTTAAACAGCCTCTGCTGTGGTTCTGCTGTAATCAGAGTAGCATCTCTCCATCTGAAGAACTCAGAGCAGGCGTCTGCCACAGAGGCTCCCTGTACAGTACCTTGAGTAGTGGACCATGAGGCCTGAGCAGCAGCTGCTGACAGAGCCAGCCAAGTGATCATGACCACACACACACACACACACACACACACACATTGGGATAATTAACCCTCAGTGATGGATAGCCATCTGTGCATAATGTCCAGCACCTGACTGTTCATAATTACTGTGCAGTCTCTCAGGATCATCAGTGGAGTGGAGTGCTGTTCAGCTCACCCACCACACAGACTGTTACAGTGGAACAGGAAGTTGTGTAACCCGGGGGAAAAGTACAAGCCCATTAGCCTAGTCCCAGATCTGTTTGTGCTGTATAGCCAAGTCCTACTGTATGGTCATTGGTTATGGCAAACATAACAGATCTGGGACCAGAATATTATAGTACTGCATGAAACCTAAAAATGTCCTACATTACATTTAACCTGCACCCCTTTATCCCCATCACTATCCTAATCCTCAATTTTGAGCTGTGATCAAAATGTGTATTTTTTAAGATAGGATAACAGTAGCTAAGAATGGGAGTACATTAGAACATGGGGTGTTGTGGTGATACAGTCTGAGAAGGGTATATTATAATACCAATAAACAGGCACTTTGTGGGCTTTTAATCCTAATCTGTGCTGATGCTGGGGAGTAGTGGTGCTGGTACTGGATCTCACAGGGCTGGGTGAGAAGGGCAGGCAGGAAGTCACCTGTTTGATGTGGACCCACACAGGAGCAGGGAGCAGGCAGGGTGCAGCCAGGCTCAGGGAGGGACCAGGGACCTTATATCTCAGCAGGAAGTAGATCGCCTCTGATGGCCCTGCTCTAATTAGGAAGGAAAGGTCACCTCTGTCGCTGCGTTGGCACTAAACAAATGGAGGCCACCTTGACTAGACTGGCCCATGGAGTTTAAAATGCACCATAGTTCACACTAATAATTTTACATTTCATGGTTCGTAGGTTTCCTCACTACAAAGGTGGGATGAGGTTTATGCATTAAGGTGCTATAAGGCTTTCCCTGTATGGGGAGGGGAGTAAGGAATGTGTACCGTCTCTTTTTCATGGAGCGAGAGAGGGAGATATACATTATTCAAATCCCTCAGCATCCCTTTAAAGGGAGCCTGCTTACTCTAATGAATGAATGCTGATGAAGATTGCTCTATTCTCCCCAGCCTGGCACAGGGGTGATAATGAATCGCTATGATGTGTTTGTTTGAAGCTGATTTTAAATTCAATAGGCAATCACAGTCCCCATTATCCATGTGTGCTTCATTCTATGAAGCAAAATAAAAATGAGAGAGTGATGGGGAGAAAAATCAGTACAGTTACATATCGCAATATTATTTTGGATGGTATTATCTTGATACTTTGACTCAAAGTACTCCCTTCACAGAACAGCGCAAACTGGCTCTAACCAGAATAGAAAGAGCAGTGGGAGGCACCGGTGCACAACTGAGCAAGAGGACAAGTACATTAGATTGTCTAGTTTGAGAAACAGACGCCTCACAAGTCCTCAACTGGCAGCTTCATTAAATAGTACCCGCAACACAACAGTGAAGAGGCAACTCTGGGATGCTGGTCTTCTAGGCTAGTTCCTCTGTCCAGTGTCTGTATTCTTTTGCCCATCTTAATCTTTTATTTTTATTGGCCAGTCTGAGATATGGCTTTTTCTTTGCAACTCTGCCTAGAAGGCCAGCATCCCGGAGTCCCTTCTTCACTGTTGATGTTAAGACTGGTGTTTTGTGGGTACTATTTAACCTCTCTGGGATATGTGACGCTAGCGTCCCACCTGTCCAAAAGCCAGTGAAAATGCAGAGTGCCAAATTCAATAAATTACTATAAAAATCGAACTTTCATGAAATCACACATGTAAGATACAATTAAAGCTACACGTTGTGAATCAGGCCAACATGACAGATTTCAAAAAGGGTTTTCGGCAAAAGCAAACAATGCTATTATCTGAGGGTAGCACCTCTGTAAACAAAGAGAGAAAACGTATTTCAACCCTGCAGGCGCAACATAAAACGCAGAAATAAAAATCTAAATCATGCCTTACCTTTGACGAACTTCTTTTGTTGGCACTCCAATATGTCCCATAAACATCACAAATGGTCCTTTTGTTCGATTAATTCCGTCGATATATATCTAAAATGTCCATTTATTTGACGCGTTTGATCCAGAAAAACACTGGTTCCAACTTGCGCAACGTGACTACAAAATATCTCAAAAGTTACCTGTAAACTTTGCCAAAACATTTCAAACTACTTTTGTAATACAACTTTAGGTATTTTTTAAAGTAAATCATCCATAAAATTGAAGACGGGATGATCTGTGTTCAATACAGGAAGAAAACAAACTGACTCTACCTTTCTGGTCACACGCATCTACCTAACAGTACACTTGAAGTGACCCTCGTTTTGAGCAGGGGTACTTCTTCATTACACAAAGGAAAAACCTCAACCAATTTCTAACGACTGGTGACATCCAGTGGAAGCGGTAGGAACAGCAAGAAGGTCCCTTAGAAATCAGGATACCCAATGAAATCCCATTGAAAAGAGTGACCTCAAAACAAAACAAATCTGAATGGTTTGTCCTTGGGGTTTCGCATGCTACATAAGTTCTGTTATACTCAAAGACAGTTTTAGAAACTTCAGAGTTTTCTATCCAAATCTACTAATAATATGCATATCTTATCTTCTGGGGATGAGTAGGAGGCAGTTGAATTTGGGCATGCATTTCATCCGGATGTGAAAATACTGCCCCCTGTCACCAAGAAGTTAATGAAGCTGCCAGTTGAGAACTTGAGGCATCTGTTTCTCAAACTAGACAATCTAATGTACTTGTCCTCTTGCTCAGTTGTGCACCGGGGCCTCCCACTCCTCTTTCTATTCTGGTTAGAGACGGTTTGCTTTGTTCTGTGAAGGGAGTAGTACACAGCGTTGTACAAGATCTTCAGTTTATTGGCAATTTCTTGCATGGAATAGCCTTCATTTCTCAGAACAAGAATAGACTGATGAGTTTCAGAAGAAAGTTCTTTGTTTCTGGCCATTTTGAGCCTGTAATCGAACCCACAAATGCTGATGCTCCAGATACTTAAGTAGTCTAAAGAAGGCCAGTTGTATTGCTTCTTTAATCAGGATTACAGTCTTCAGCTGTGCTAGCATATTTGTAAGGGGTTTTCTAATGATCAATTAGCCTTTTAAAATGATAAACTTGGATTAGCTAACACAACGTGCCATTGGACAGAGGAGTGATGGTTGCTGGTAATGAATGGGCTTATGTACGCCTATATAGATATTCCATAAAAATCTGCCTTTTCTAGCTACAAATGTAATTTACAACATTAACAATGTCTACACTGTATTTCTGATCAATGTCTATGCTGCATTTCTGATCAATTTGATATTATTTTAAGGGACAAAAATGTGCTTTTATTTAAAAAACAAGGACATTTCTAAGTGGCCCCAAACTTTTGAACCATAGTGTATACAGTACCAGTCAAAAGTTTGGACACACCTACTCATTCCAGGGTTTTTCTTTATTTTTACTATTTTTCAGTTTCATGAGGTAGTCACCTGGAATGCATTTCAATTAACGTGTGTGCCTTGTTAAAAGTTCATTTGTTGAATTTCTTTCCTTCTTAACCTGTAGTGACTCCCAGCCCGTGAACGGGCCCGTTATCATCATCTGACACTAATTAGCATAACGCAACGGACATAAATCTTCCTAGAAAATATTCCTATTCATGAAAATCACAAATGAAATATATTGAGACACAGCTTAGCCTTTTGTTAATCACACTTTCATCTCAGATTTTCAAAATATGCTTCACAGCCAACGCTAGACAAGCATTTGTGTAAGTTTATCATAGCCTAGCATAGCACTATGCCCTGCTAGCAGCAGGCAACATTTTCACGAAAATAAGAAAAGCGATCAAATTAAATCATTTACCTTTGAAGAACTTCGGATGTTTTCACTCAGGAGACTCCCAGTTAGTTAGCAAATGTTCCTTTTTTCCAAAAAGATTATTTTTGTAGGCGAAATAGCTCTGTTTGTTCTTCACGTTTGGCTGAGAAATCGATCATTTTCCGGTCACTACAATGCCAAACTTTTTTCCAAATTAGCTCCATAATATCGACAGAAACATGGCAAACGTTGTTTAGAATCAACCCTCAAAGTGTTTTTCACATATCTATTCGATAATATATCCACAGGGACAATTGGTTTCTCATTAGAAGCGATTGGAATAATGGCTACCGCTGTACTTTACGCAAGATTTTCTGTGGGAGCCATCATGTGACCACTTGCTCAATGTGGTCCCTTACGGCTATTCTTCAACATAAATGCGTAAAAAGACGTCACAATGCTGTAGACAGCTTGGGGAATACGTAGAAAGCGTAAGCTCATTCGTAGCCCATTCACAGCCATATAAGGAGTCATTGGCATACAGCGCTTTCAAAATATGGGGCACTTCCTGATTGGATTTTTATCTGGGTTTCGCCTGTAACATCAGCTTCCCACAATAAATTGTAGACCACAAGTCTGGTTCATCCTTGGGAGCAATTTCCAAACGCCTGAAGGTACCACGTTCATCTGTACAAACAATAGTACACAAGTATAAACACCATGGGACGATGCAGCAGTCATACCGCTCAGGAAGGAGATGCGTTCTGTCTCCTAGAGATGAACGTACTTTGGTGCAAAAAGTGCAAATCAATCCCAGAACAACAGCAAAGGACCTTGTGAAGATGCTGGAGGAAACAGGTACAAAAGTATCTATATCCACAGTAAAAACAAGTCCTATATCGACATAACCTGAAAGGCCACTCAGCAAGGAAGAAGCCACTGCTCCAGAACAGCCATAAAAAAGCCAGACTACAGTTTGCAACTGCACATGGGGACAAAGATTGTACTTTTTGGAGAAATGTCCTCTGGTCTGATGAAACAAAAATAGAACTGTTTGGCCATAATGACCATTGTTATGTTTGGAGGAAAAAGGGGGAGGCTTGCAAGCTGAAGAACACCATCCCAACCGTGAAGCACGAGGGTGGCAGCATCATGTTGTGGGGTTGCTTTGCTGCAGGAGGTGCTGGTGCACGTCACAAAACAGATGGCATCATGAGGGAGGAAAATGATGTGGATATATTGAAGCAACATCTCAAGACATCAGTCAGGAAGGTAAATCTTGGTCACAAATGGGTCTTCCAAATGGACAATGACCCCAAGCATACTTCCAAAGTTGTGGCAAAATGGCTTGAGGACAACAAAGTCAAGGTATTAGAGTGGCCATCACAAAGCCCTGACCTCAATCCCACAGAAAATTTGTGGGCAAAACTGATAAAGCGTGTGTGAGCAAGGAGGCCTACAAACCCGACTCAGTTACAGAAGCTCTATCAGGAGGAATGGGGCAAAATTCACCCAACCTATTGTGGGAAGCTTGTGGAAGGTTACCCAAAACATTTGACCCAAGTTAAACCATTTTAAGGCAACGCTACCAAATACTAATTGACTGTATGTAATCTTCTGACCCACTGGGAATGTGATGAAAGAAATAAAGGCTGAAAGAAATAATTCTCTCTACTATTATTCTGACATTTCACATTCTTAAAATAAAGTGGTGATGCTAACTGTGGTGATTCTAATTTTTACTCTGATTAAATGTCAGGAATTGTGAAAAACTGAGTTTAAATGTAATTGGCTAAAGTGTATGTAAACTTACGACTTCAACTGTAACTCTGGGTCATCCTTTCCTGTGGCTGTCCTCATGAGAGACAGTTTCATCATAGCGCTTGATGGTTTTTGTGACTGCACTTGAAGAAACTTTCAAATCTCGTGAAATGTTCCAGATTGACTGACCTTCATGTCTTAGAGTAATGATGGACTGTAATTTCTCTTTGCTTATTTGAGCTGTTCTTGCCATAATATGGACCAAATAGGGCTATCTTCTGTATACCACCCCCTACCTTGTCACAACACAACTGATTGGCTTAAACACATTAAAGGCACAGTCAACTTAGTGTATGTAAACTTCTGACCCAATGAAATGGTGATACAGTGAATTATAAGTGAAATAATCTGTCTGTAAATAATTGTTGAAAAAATTCCTTGTGTCATGTACAAAGCAGATGTCCTAACCGACTTGCCAAAACTATAGTTTGTTAACAAGAAATTTGTGGAGTTGTTGTAAAACAAGTTTGAATGACTCCATTCTTTGTATGTAAACTTCCGACTTCAACTGTATCTCTGTTGTAGAGGATAAGTTCATTAGAGTTACCAGACTCAGAAATTGCAGCCAAATAAATGCTGCACAGAGTTCAACTGTTTTTATTAGTATTTTTTTATTGAACCTTTATTTAACTAGGCAAGCCAGTTAAGAACAAATTCATATTTACATTGACAGCCTACCCCAGCCATACCCTAACCCAGATTACACTGGGACAATTGTGCGCTGCCCTATGGGACTCCCAATCTCGGCCGTTGTGATACAGCCTGGAATCGAGCCAGGGTCTGAAGTGATGCCTCTAGCACTGAGATGCAGTGCCTTAGACTGCTGCGCCACTCAGGAGCCCCCCCCCCCTGTTTAGAGGAGATGACGTGAATCAAGCATTCATGGTCGAATTGCTTCAAAGAAACCACTACTAAAGGACACCAATAATAAGAAGAGACTTGCTTGGGCCAAGAAACACGAGCAATGGACATTAGACCGGTGGAAATCTGTCCTTTGGTCCGATGAGTCCAAATTTGAGATTTTTGGTTCCAAACGCT
Organism: Oncorhynchus tshawytscha; assembly: GCF_018296145.1. Taxonomy (NCBI): domain Eukaryota; kingdom Metazoa; phylum Chordata; class Actinopteri; order Salmoniformes; family Salmonidae; genus Oncorhynchus; species Oncorhynchus tshawytscha. The sequence goes on along the minus strand of NC_056447.1, from coordinate 25,099,596 downwards.
GTGTCTTTGTGAGAAAAGGAGTAGGTGAACAAATGATCTCCGCATGTGTGGTTTCCACCGTGAAGCATGGAGGAGGAGGTGTGATGCTGTGGGGGTGCTTTGCTGGTGACACTATCATGGATTCATTTAGAATTCAAGGCACAATTGACCAGTATGGCTACCACATCATTCTGCAGTGATACGCCATCCCATCTGGTTTGCGCTTAGTCCCATTATAATTTCTTTTTCAACAGGACAATGACCCAAATCACACCTCCAGCCTGTGTAAGGGCTATTTGACCAAGAAGGAGGGTGCTGGAGTGGTGCATCAGACGACCTGGCCTCCACAATCACCTGACCTCAACCCAATTGAGATGGTTTGGGATGAGTTGGACCGTAGAATGAAGGAAAAGCAGCCAACAAGTGCTCAGCATATGTGGGAACTCCTTCAAGACTGTTGGAAAAGCATTCCCCATGAAGCTGGTTGAGAGAATGCCAAGAGTTTGCAAAGCTGTCATCAAGGCAAAGGGTGGCTACTTTGAATAATCTAAAATATAAAGTATATTTTAATTTCTTTTACACTTTTTTGGTTACTACATGATTCCAAATGTGTTATTTCATAGTGTTGATGTCTTCACTATATTGAAAACTTCCACCTTGCATTGGCCATTCCATTCAAAATGTTCTGGACAAGTTACTGCCTGTGGGCCTACAGCACATAAACAGTATGTGTCCATTTTTATTGTAAGATGGTTAGCCGTCCAATATCATGAGAACGTTTGAGTCGCACAAAACAGTTTTCTAGTGTTCAACTGCCATATTATGCTTGACTGCTGGACAATAAAGGCCTGATAAAATGTGTGGCCTTCTCTAAGGGCCAGTAGTGGGAGATGACACAGGGATGTGGCCCTAAGCTGCCTTTTGAACAGTTGAATGGATGTGGAGTGTGGAGGCAATCTGAGTCAGAGGCAGTGGGTGTCAGTTGGAGATAAATGCCCTTTTGAGTTTATATCAGTCAGGGGTCAGTGGAGATCGTTCCTATCAGGCCGTGCGTGGATTTGTTTTTGTTTTGACTGTTGAAACCGTCTATAGTGGAGGAGGTGTGGCCTACAGGGCTCCATCCAACTGAGTTCACAGGGCCTGTACTTAAAGGTTAGGCTTACTAGGAGACAAAGAGCCTTTTTTACATTCAGCGTCACTACGTCAAGGGAAATATAGTATTCTTTCTAACAAAGACATATGTTTTAAGATGTTGTGTATTCCTGGAAATAATAATCAGAATTCTTGTAAACATAACTGTTTTGAAAACATAGCTTGTCGAAAAAAAAGTTGTCTCTTGGTACAACTTAACCCGGGAATGGGGTAATTTGAGCATCGGGACAAGGTCAGTTGAGCTGCCTTGGGATAAGTGGGTGATAGTGTCCTGTGACAGTGGGTGATGGTGCTGGTAGGTCAAAGTTTAATTCATGGAATGGGGGTGTGGTATATTGTATATCTTAAATGTATGCCTACATTCAAATATAGATCTCGCTGTTCAGTATGACTTACCCTTCCATTTCTTGACCAGTTGTATGGGTAAGGGATGTTGTTTCGATGTGCCAATTTCTCTACATTTGAGGCAACTAAGGGGGCTGAAAATGGTCCTGTGATTCTTGACATGTTCATCAAGCTCAGACTCCATGTCATCAGATAAGACCTTATGTACCTGCTCTGTCATAGCCTTGTTTCACACAGCTACATGTTTTTCTTTTTTGTCAATGTACCTCTTCAGTGTCATTCAGTCTATTTTATTTAGCCCTTGCTGCTGCTCAAATGGACATCTCCCTTTTCTTACTTCCTTTGCTGTTCTCGCAAGAACCTGAAGGGGGGTTAGCCCCGGCTTGTTTTACGCCTGTATACACTGGACATGATGATGTCTGCCTGGAACAATACAAATGCACTACGATGTGTATTATGCATAGAACTGACTAAATGTAGTCATTTGTATGAGGCATGGTAGACATTGGCTCAATTTACCGCATGGCAAACATGTTGACTACTTTTGTCCACACAGCTACAAGGATGCACTTTCATGCTACACTCTTAGAAAAACAGGTACTATCTAGAACTTTTTTAAGTTTTTCGTCTTTCCGATAGGATAACCCTTGAAGAACTTTTTTGGTTCCAGGTAGAACCCTTTGAAGAACCTTGTTTGGTTCCAGGTAGAACCCTTTTGGTTCCAGGTAGAACCCTTTTGAGTTCCATGTGGAACCCTTTACACAAATAGTTCTACATGAAACATAAACGAGTTCTACCTGGAAACAGAAAGGGTTTTCCTATGGGCACTGCGAAAGAACCCATATAACCCACAGAAAGGGTTCTTTTTTCTAAGATTTAGGACCTCTTATTGGTGCTTATAGAGACCCCAAATGATGTATCTACTTTGGTTTAGATACGAGCATCATGAAACCTGTAACACAATACATTCATTTGACTTGGTAAAAATCTGTGTTTTGGACCTAACTTGCTTACCACTTTTTCCATGTGGTTTCTTCACAGACTCCATGAAAATATGACATCTTCATAAATATTTGGTCACATGGTTACTTTTGTATATGGTTTCCTAGAAACAAGGGGTGGCTCAACTAACCATTTGACTCAACTTACCACACTCTCCCCTAGTATGAAATACAGGTGGTAATGTTATAGCTGGAGCTTCTTGGTTTCCTCATCTCAGTATCTCCCACTGAGATGTATTTTAGTGTGTCAGACCTTAATGGTGATAGCAGTTCCTGTCACTTCTCCTGTGCTGGGTTCCAGATGTCCCCAGGCTTTTCGTGTTGATGTGAACACAGCAGTCTCTCTCTCCCACCAGGGAAAATACTGTATGGCATAGAGAGAATCTCCTGAGATACCAAATTGGCAATTCCAACCTGATTCTCATTTTCTCTCTCTCCCCTTATCAAAGCTATTCTCTATTTCTCACGCTTGTTTTTGTGCTGATTTTGGTTGAAGTGTTCCTCCCTCTCCTTGCTCAGTTGGCTGGTCTAGCCTCTTTCCCCAGGTTAGGACTGCAGAGTGAGTCTGACCTAAAATGCTGGGCTTTGTCACAGCTAAGCTGCCTTAGCTCTCCTGCTAAAAGGAACAAAACGCTCTTTTCAGGACCTTGGCTGCAGACACTGCATGGCTTTGTGTTAGTGTAACTTTGGACCAATGCTACATAAAGAAGTGAGAATGACATCAGGGCAATTATGTAAGGAAGGGAAGTGTTGAGCAAGTGAGGAGATTAGAGGAAGGGAGAAAGCACTGTTTTATTTTTTTGCATGCCTCATCCTGTCCACCATTATAGAGGAGATTGCAGGTACAGTGGGGCAAAAAAGTACCAACCAAGTCACCAATTGTGCAAGTTCTCCCACTTAAAAAGATGAGAGAGGCCTGTAATTTTCATCATAGGTACACTTCAACTATGACAGACAAAATGAGAGAGAAAAAATCCAGAAAATCACATTGTAGGATTTTTAATGAATTTATTTGCAAATTATGGTGGAAAATAAGTATTTGGTCAATAACGAAAGTTTATCTCAATACTTTGTTATATACCCTTTGTTGGCAATGACAGAGGTCAAACGTTTTCTGTAAGTCTTCACAAGGTTTTCACACACTGTTGCTGGTATTTTGGCCCATTCCTCCGTTCGTATGGTTCTGGGTTTTTTGCTCACCGTTCTTGTGATCATTTTGACCCCACAGGGTGAGATCTTGCATGGAGCCCCAGATCGAGGGAGATTATCAGTGGTCTTGTATGTCTTCCATATCCTAATAATTTCTCCCACAGTTGATTTCTTCAAACCAAGCTGCTTACCTATTGAAGATTCAGTCTTCCCAGCCTGGTGCAGGTCTACAATTTTGTTTCTGGTGTCCTTTGACAGCTCTTTGGTCTTGGCCATAGTGGAGTTTGGAGTGTGACTGTTTGAGGTTGTGGACAGGTGTCTTTTATACTGATAACAAGTTCAAACAGGTGTCATTAATACAGGTAACGAGTGGAGGACAGAGGAGCCTCTTAAAGAAGAAGTTACAGGTCTGTAAGAGCCAGAAATCTTGCTTATTTGTAGGTGACCAAATACTTATTTTCCACCATAATTTGCAAATAAATTAATTAAAAATCCTACAATGTGATTTTCTGGATTTTTTTTTCTCATTTTGTCTGTCATAGTTGAAGTGTACCTATGATGAAAATTACAGGCCTCTCTCATCTTTTTAAGTGGGAGAACTTGCACAATTGGTGGCTGACTAAATACTTTTTTTGCCCCACTGTAGGTTTGTGTGTGAGCAGACCAATGTGTATCCGGTGTGTAGATCATTATCAATGATTCTGGGTATTGATCAGCTTCAGAGCAGCAGCAGCAGCTGGTGAAACATAGAGGCTGAGGAGTTTTTTCCCCCTTCTTAGTGACGCCCATGACCTTTACTCTGTTGGTAACTAGGGACCTGATTGGTGCTGTGAGTGACAAACAGGCAGCAGCTGCTGTGTGAAAGCTGTAGCATGTCCCAGCACATACTAGAGCCTGTCGATCTGGTGGGTGTCAACTGCACATGGTCATTCAGAGAGGGCACATGGGTCAATGACTCCCTACACTACTATGTTATCACGCTCCAATACTCAGGGTGGGTTGGTGGGTGGTTGTTCCATTTCAATATGGACTAGGAGTGGAGCCCACAGGATGTCGGTGGGATTAGCAACTGCAGAGATGAGAGGCAGAGTAGTGGTCCATAAACACACACACAGGACGCCCAGCCTGTAATTGAGTCACTGTTGTATAACTCTCTAGCCAGGCAGTGGGGGGTCAGTAATAAGGGCTGAAACACTTTCCCAGACCCAGTGCTCAGTTCGGGACATTGTGATTCGTGACTAGTTTTTGGGGTTATGCGGGGAAGGCAGGATCACTCCTTCCAGGATGCGCCTCTCCTGTAACCTTTGCATTTGTAGACACTAGTGGAATGAAAAACAGTTATTTCATTTCAGCTCCTAGATTTAGATATCTCTACCCTTACAAAAAAAGATTGCCGTTTTGAAACTGCAGTAACTGCAGTCGGCTGTGGTGTTTTGGACTCAGTAATTGCAGAATAACTGCAGTGTACTGCAGTGAAACTGCAATTATAGTGCACTGTAACTGCAGTTACACTGCACAATTACTGCAGTTAAAAAAACTTATTTTGGACTCAATATTTGCAGTGTTCTACAGTTATACTGCACTCTAACTGCAATTGTTTTTCTTACGGGTATTTTCTAATTACACTGTAATTTTAGAAGTATTATCTTTGCAAAGGAAATACCTCTCTGATTGTATTGTGATATGGATACTTAATGTGAGTGCTATATCTGTTCCTTTCTACAGGCTGATGTTTTCCTCTCTACAGGCTTGTGTGTATTGGGCGGCAGGTAGCCTAGTGGTTAAGAGTGTTGGGAAAGTAACTGAAAAGATGCTGGTTCAAATCGCTGAGCTGACTAAGTGAAAAAGCTGTCAATGTGCCCTTGAGCAAGGTACTTAACCATAATTGCTCCTGTAAGTCTCTCTGGATAAGAATGGTTACTAAATGACTAATATGTAAATATACTTTATTAAAGGTGCTATGTATAATGTACCTGTTGTTCCTCTCCCTCCTCAGGCTGATGCTAAGATGGTGTGTGACGTGGTGAGTCGTATGGAGGACACTGAGCCCTACTCTCCTGAGCTCCTGGGGGCTATGATCCGCCTGTGGTCTGACTCCGGCATCCAGGAGTGCTTCAGCCGCGCCCGAGAATACCAACTCAATGACTCTGCCCAATAGTGAGTACTACTTTATCTCTACTGCCCCCCATAGGAGGACCTAGTGCTGCAGGATCAATACAACTCTCATTACTCTGCTCCAATCGATGAAAGTATTTATGGATCACACATACATAAATGTCATCCACTTACTACATTAATTGATGTCCATGTGACATTAGTCATATACAACAAATATGAAGCAACTATTTTGTGTTTTATAGACAAAGTAGTTTGAGGCCCAAAGTGAATTGGTAAATTCCTGTGCTAGGTTGTAAATCAATTGGTATCAAACACACACTACCGATCAAAAGTTTTAGAACACTTACTCATTTTAGGGTTTTTCTTTATTTTTTACTCATTTCTACATTGTAGAATAATAGTGAATATATCAAAACAATGAAATAACACATGGAATCATGTAGTTACCAAAAAAGTGTTAAACAAATAAAAATACATTTTATATTTGAGATTCTTCAAATAGCCACCTTTTGCCTTGATGACAGCTTTGCACACTCTTGGCATTCTCTCAACCAGCATCATGAGGTCGTCACCTGGAATGCATTTCAATGAACAGGTGTACCTTCTTAAAAGTTCATTTGTGGAATTTATTTCCTCCTTAATGTGTTTGAGCCAATCAGTTGTGTTGTGACAAGGTAGGGGGAGTATACAGAAGATAGCCCTATTTGGTAAAAGACAGAGTCCATATTATGGCAAGAACAGCTCAAATAAGCAAAGAGAAATGACAGTCCATCATTACTTTAAGACATGAAGGTCAGTCAATAGGAAAAATGTCAAGAACATTGAAAGTTTCTTCAAGTGCAGTCGCAAAAACCATCAAGCGCTATGGTGAAACTGGCTCTCATGAGGACAGCCACAGGAATGTTCAGATGTTCTTTAGAGTTACCAGCCTCCGAAATTGCATCCCACAGAGTTCAAGTAACAGACACATCTCAACATCTACTGTTCAGAGGAGATTATGTGAATCAGGCCTTCATGGTCGAATTGCTGCACCTGCAAAAACGATTGCTCTGATGTGCGAGTGCCTTTTGAATTGCTGCAAAGAAACCACTACTAAAGGACACCAAATATAAGAAGAGACTTGCGAGCAATGGGCATTAGACTGGTGGAAATTTGGAGTCCAAATTTGTGATTTCTTATTCCAACCGCTGTCTTTGTGAGACACGGTGTGGGAGAAAAGATGATCTCTGCATGTGTATTTCCCACCGTGAAGCATGGAGGAGGAGGTGTTATGGTGTGGGGGTGCTTTGCTGGTGTCACTCTGAAATATTTTGAATTAATCGGCACACTTAACCAGCATGGCTACCACAGCATTTTCCAGCGATACACCATCCCATCTGGTTTGGACTTAGTCCCACTATCATTTATTTTTCAACAGGACAATGACCCAACACATCTCCAGGTTGTGTAAGGGCTATTTTACCAAGAAGGAAAGTGATGGAGTGCTGCATCAGATGACCTGGCTTCCACCAAATTGAGAGGGTTTGGGATGAGTCGGACCTCAGAGTGAAGGAAAAGCAGCCAACAAGTGCTCAGCATATGTGGGAACTCATTCAAGGCTGTTTTAAAAGCATTTCAGGTGAAGCTGGTTGAGAGAATGCCAAGAGTGTACAAAGCTGTCATCAATGCAAATGATGGCTATTTTAAGAGTCTCAAATATAAAGTATATTTTGAATTGTTTAACACATTTTTGGTTACTACATGATTTCATATGTGTTATTTCATAGTTGTGATGTCTTCACTATCATTCTAGTATTTAGAAAATAGTTTTAAAAAATAAAGATAAAACCTTGAATGAGTAGGTGTTCTAAAACTTTTGACCTGTAGTGTATGTATGATCAGGGCCTAAAATTAATAACCGGCCCTCACCAAATGACAATGCGGGTAGATTTTGGCATTGTTGGGTAAGATGTCTATTTCACCAGCCATGTTGGCTGGTGGACAGGGCTCTACAGTGTGAGCATTTCCCTTGCATTTGTGAAGAAAAATCGTCAAGTATGATTACAGTTATAGCTAAATAAATGCTGCAGTAGCTGTTTTCAAAGTATTTCTGCCGTTTTGTTCCTATAGCCTACCCCACCTCGAGCTTCAACACTGCCTGGCTGGGGACTGTGCGCACATGAACAACTAAGTGAAGGATTAATTTTTAAGAGTGCTGCGCACAGGCATAAAAGTCAGTCTATTTTCCTTGAAACGAAAGTCTACTGAAGTGGGACTTTGTCCTTGTGTTTCTTGACTATTTACATTGTTTTGTTCACAAGCTAGGTTGTTTTTCAATGTTTGACTTTCAACCGCTAGGGAAGAGAAGACAATACGGCTACTAGTCAGGGGCTGCAGTCCAAACTCAAAGTAGACAGCCCTTGGCCCTAAACCCTCATCCTTTGAATGACGTTTTACATCCGAGTGTTTGGAGAGGCAACGTCCTTGGTGGAAATCTTGAAGTTGTGCTTAAAGACTTAATGAACCTATAGCTATTAATGTACCTAGCTAGCTAACAATTCTGTCAGTTAGCTACCCATAGCTGGCAAGCTAGTTTTATAGTTTGGTCATTTATTCCAATACATTTCAGAATGCCCAAAAATATGTTTATGAAGCTAACTACGTTTTATAGGCTCCTCACTACGAGACTAAACCAATTTGCCAATGCTATCTATGTCATTTTTATATATATTTTTTTTAGCAAGCTAGCATCATGAATTGTTGGTCATATCAACCCCACAAGTGATCAAAGTTTTTCACTCGCTCCGTCAAGCTAAATTGAGGGCCGAGGGGGCAACGTTTGTGAATTGGACCTCCACTTAAGATGGCAAACAAATTGCATCCGGTTTCGATGGGGATTCCCCAGAGGAAAAGTGGCTATTGTGAGGGCTGAGGGGATAAAAATAACATGTTTGGAATGCAGCCATGCTCTCAATCTCACAGGCACAAACATGACTTGAGTCACATTGCCACGGTAACCATTAAAAGGGCAGGTGAACATTTTTGTCTCATCTGTGATATTTTGGTTAAAAGACTTGAGTCATAAAATATTAAATTAAACAATGTACCACATTACTTCTTACTAGTAATAGATGTATTGTTTTTAGGAACATTACAAAGCATGCTCATCTGTTATTTTGTGTTTTGTTGGTGTGATTTTAGCAACAATCGCAAAACAATTGGGCTGGTTAAAAAATCTAAGTTGCTGGAAAGTAATCTGAAAGTAACTGAAAGTAATCCGATTACGTTACTGAGTTTGGGTAATCCAAAAGTTATGTTATTGATTACAATTTTAGACAGAACTGTAAACTAATACTTTTAGAAAGTAACCTACCCAACCCTGAGGACTAGTGTGGAGAACAACAGCGTGTAGAGCAGCAGTGATACACTGTGACACTGTAGACTGGAGCAGGATAGAGAGGGAATGATTAAAGGACATAGCCAGTAGCGAGTTGCTCAGCTTCTCTGAGGTGGCTTAAGCCCATAGTATTGCATTCCTGAGAAAATTCATTTATATTAGTGTGTCCTGCGAAAGGTCACGAAACACATTTATTTCACATTTACATGGAACACAATTAATTGTGTTGTAAATGTCATAGCATTTAGGAATGATGTTTGATTACTGGTAGTCCAGGATTTCATTCAAGACTAATTCAGTTTTGTCCGGATCAGCATTATAGAAACGTTGCATAACACTTTGAGGTGATATGGATGGATATGTCTATCAATGTCTTTTGACATATGAAAGCAGCCCACATGATATGTAGAGTTAAGAGTCATGGTACTCAGAGCAGTCTCTCTCTCTCCCCTCTCTCTCTCAGTGGCCGTGGATATGACCTCAGTGATATATTATCAGTGTGTGGATGCTCTTCATTTGTGACCCATTTAGTTTCAATGTGCACATTTATTACACTGGTAAAGTGTGTTCTCAGACAGTGCTCTTGTGAGGAGTATGTTTACCAAAAGCACCATTTTAAGATTTGTAGTCAAAGTACACATTGTTCTTCTCATCAATTGAAATAATATGTTGCTATTTAAAGAATAAAAAATACAATTTAAAAAGCATATATCATAGCTCCCAACTAGATCATACATGGCAGCCATTTTGTGCTACAGAGCTCACCACCCATCAGCATCGCAGAAGCAGTGCTGTGATTTACCACAAACTTTGCCAGAGGCCCATCAGATAAGTTGTTACCATGTGTGGCTCATCCCCACTCCCTATGTGGAAGGCCCCCCAACCCCAACAAACATGAGGGGTAGGAGGGGTAAACAGACTTCCTGCAATTATGCAAAATGTTCCATGTGGCAGAGAGAAACGTGTTGTTTTATAGATTGTTATGCAATTTCTTTGTTTTTTGCCTTGCGATTTTCCTGCTACTCTAAACATTTTGCTTTGAGGCTAAGAGAAACTGTTAGTTTTAAAGTAACTGTCCAGTGAAAATTGTACTTTTAAAAGTTAATTCTGTTAACTCATACCTAAATAATGTTGTTGACTGATCCTACACTCGTATTTGTGGCCAAAATATAAATGGGAAAACACTTTTTTTTAAAACACCTCAAACTTGAATCTCAAACAGACCGTTTAAAAAATGCTGAGGAGGATGAGCTGGGCAATCAGCGATCTACTCGTATGAATCTTTTTAGTCATGGGTCTACTCGTATGAATCTTTTTAGTCATGGGTCTACTCGTATGAATCTTTTTAATCATGGGTCTACTCGTATGAATCTTTTTAGTCATGGGTCTACTCGTATGAATCTTTTTAGTCATGGGTCTACTCGTATGAATCTTTTTAATTATGGGTCTACTCATATTAATATTTTTAGTCATGGGTCTACTCGTATTAATCTTTTTGATCATGGGTCTACTCGTATTAATCTTTTTAATCATGGGTCTACTCGTATGAATCTTTTTAATCATGGGTCTACTCGTATGAATCTTTTTAATCATGGGTCTACTCGTATTAATCTTTTTAATCATGGGTCTACTCGTATTAATCTTTTTAATGATCGGTTTACTCGCATTCATCTTTTTAATGATCGGTCTACTCACATTCATCTTTTTAATGATAGGTCTACTCGCATTAATCTTTTTAATCATCGTCTACTGGTATTAATCTTTTTAATCATTGATCTACTTGTATTCATCTTTTTAATCATCATTATATGCCCACACCATTCTGTTGTTTGGGGTATGCCCACACCATTCTGTTGTTGGGGTATGCCCACACCATTCTGTTGTTGGGGTATGCCCACACCATTCTGTTGTTGAGGTATGCCCACACCATTCTGTGTTGGGGTATGCCCACACCATTCTGTTGTTGGGGTATGCCCACACCATTCTGTTGTTGGGGTATGCCCACACCATTCTGTTGTTGAGGTATGCCCACACCATTCTGTGTTGGGGTATGCCCACACCATTCCAACACAGAAAAGCTGCTTTATAACATACTTCATTATAATTTTTTAGAAGGAAAATTATTTCACTCATATTGTAATTAGTTATAGATCATATTTCATAGGAATCTGAAAAAACGGGACAGTTACTTTAAAGGTCGACTTTGGGCAAAAAACGCAAAATAAAGGCTTTAAAAATGTATAACTGATCAACGCATCATCATGCCAGATCATTTCATGCTTAAAAAAAATTCTGAATAAGATATTTGGCTACAGTAGTGTCATTTCTTACCGATCTCCACATTTCTTACCGATCTCCTGCAATTCTACACATTTTACCATTCCTTATCACGTGTTCATATTCTATCTGGGGGGCCTCAAACCAAAAAATGTATTAAAAATATTTCACTCATATTGTCATTAATTCTAATATGAAGAGTTACTCATATTTATTTTAAAGAAATTACTTTGGGGGACGAATCAACCTGTTCTGACATGTCCCCCCCATCCCTCGTGGCAATTTCGCCTATGCCGAGAATCTTCCAACTGGAATTTTGGGGAAACAAGAGAATTTATTGAAAGCTGGACACTTAGTTCTCTCTGTTTTCTCTGTTCTCCTCTTTCGGCCCTCTACTTTCTGAACTCTCTTTTTTTCTGTGAATCGCTCTCTTTAGCGCCACCTCTTTCCTTGCTATTTCCCTCCCATTGATCTCACCAACTCCTTTCTTTCCCGCCACATCAACCATCCCTGCTCCCCTCCCTCTCTCCTTTCCTCCTTCTCTCCTCCCTCTCCAACACCAGCCTGTGGAGTGATTGGAAGCAGCCGACAGCAGGCATGGTGCTGAGAGGATTTGCCATGCAGAGCACTCAAGCTGGACAAATGAGGAGGAGGGGAAAGGGGGAGAGAGAGAGAAGGGTGGAGGGTGTGTTTTGGGGGGAGTTTACTGGCAGGGAGCCAGTAGTAAGGGACAGATGAGTCCCCCATACAAAAGAGAGCCCCCTCCTACGCACCCCACCTCTACACCATTTCAACAGACCCCAGATGACCCAGTCTTATCCTCCCAGCATAGATAGAACCTCATCACTATTCATATTGGTAGGGAGAGCATGACGCTTACAGCACCACTGGGTCTCAGAGCCACAGAACTGCTATATTACATCAGATACCAGACCTCAAATCCCTTGGGATTGTTTTCATCGTGTTAGTTATTGGTGGACAATATGGATGTTAGTTTAATGAACTCCAGTAAATATTTCAAGTGAGGTTTGGCTGGAAGATAAGTCAGAAATCATATTTAATTCAGACCACGCTGATATCCAGTTGGATAGAAATGTTAATTGTGTCATGGCAGAGGAGTAAACACACGTAGACACGTTCTGCTGCTTACTCCTCATTGGACTGTGCTCTTTCTGTTCCAAAGTAGACGGCAATGAAACTATGACACTATTGTATGAGACTAGACTGTACAAGTTACCACTCACAGTCCTTCATGGACTCTTATATAGCCAGCTGAAATTTGCATTGGCAGTTTTTATTTGAGGATAAACAATACATCATAATGGGGAGAGAGGCAAACACAGATAGGAGGAATGGAAGGTAGAAAGGAGAGAGAGAGATAACAAATCAGTGATGGACAAAGAAGGGACAGACAGAGAGGGTGCAGAGGAGAGTGTGCTACCTTGTAATATTTAAACAGTAAGGAGGAGCTGTAACCTATATTCTCATTATATCTTGTTTATGCTCTTTTGGTTTAGAAGAATAACTTATAGAGGGGAAATGTGCTTTTTGTTAGGGCTGGTTGATATGTTGTAAGAACTGATATTGTGGTATGAATAAGATGTGCATGAATCAAACATTAATTGACAGTAATGACTGTGTTCCCTGTTGTGTTGATGTCGCCCCCTGGATGCAGTGAGGTTTACTTCATCTCTCTGTGCAGGTGGGCTGGCCTGTTATGGCAGGGCAGGGTGAATCTGCTCTATGGAGAAGTTTCATCTGAATTTAAATGGCCATGTCAGTGTTAGCTTTGGACACACTTTGTAGAGATATGACATCTCATTCCACTTCCAGCAGTTGCATAATAGGTCTCCCCCACTGCTCTTCCTCGATCTCCCTGGCCTGCCTCCATCCTCTCTTTCTTTCTTTCTTTCTTTCTTTCTTTCTTTCTTTCTTTCTTTCTTTCTTTCTTTCTTTCTTTCTTTCTTTCTTTCTTTCTTTCTTTCTTTCTTTCTTTTTCTTTGTTTGTTTGTTTGTTTCTTTCTCCTTGTGTTATTTTCTCTGCCCCTCTCCTTATATTATGAACAGGGAAGCAGTACTATGGACACAGCCAAAGGCACTACTGTTAATGAGCTGCATTAGTGCTGGGCAGCCTGCCACTCAAACAGAGAGCTTGGCAACGGATGCAGCACATTTACCACTGAACATCGGCTTGTGTTAGTCATTTATCAAACATTTCACGTGTACACACATTTAAAAGCATTCAGCAACATACCGTACTGCGGCTCCGTGCAGTGTAGGGTTGTGTTGTGCAGTGGAAGTGCCCCCCTCATTGGGTCGTGTCACCAGGCCAGTGGCCAGGGTGGAATGTTAACACACTGCTGCCAAATATTGGAGCTTCCCAGCGAAGTCTCACAGATGAAGATCAACTGGACACAGATCAGTGAATGACACCATTACACATAAAACACAGATGAAGGGAGAGAAGATGTTTGGATGTAATATATGTGTGTGTCAGTTTAATTGTCCTCTCTACCACATTACTGGGTGCTGACTGTTGGTTAGTCTTGGGTGTGATGAACCTCTACCATATTACTGGGTGCTGACTGTTGGTTAGTTTTGGGTGTGATGATCCTCTACCACATTACTGGGTGCTGGCTGTTGGTTAGTCTTGGGTGTGATGATCCTCTACCACATTACTGGTGCTGACTGTTGGTTAGTATTGTGTGATGATCCTCTACCATATTACTGGTGCTGACTGTTGGTTAGTCTTGGGTGTGATGATCCTCTACCACATTACTGGGTGCTGACTGTTGGTTAGTCTTGGGTGTGATGAACCTCTACCATATTACTGGGTGCTGACTGTTGGTTAGTCTTGGGTGTGATGAACCTCTCTACCACATTACTGGGTGCTGACTGTTGGTTAGTCTTGGGTGTGATGAACCTCTACCACATTACTGGGTGCTGACTGTTGGTTAGTCTTGGGTGTGATGAACCTCTCTACCACATTACTGGGTGCTGACTGTTGGTTAGTCTTGGGTGTGATGAACCTCTACCACATTACTGGGTGCTGACTGTTGGTTAGTCTTGGGTGTGATGAACCTCTACCACATTACTGGGTGCTGACTGTTGGTTAGTCTTGGGTGTGATGATCCTCTACCACATTACTGGGTGCTGACTGTTGGTTAGTCTTGGGTGTGATGATCCTCTACCACATTACTGGGTGCTGACTGTTGGTTAGTCTTGGGTGTGATGATCCTCTACCACATTACTGGTGCTGACTGTTGGTTAGTATTGGGTGTGATGACTGGTGCTGACTGTTGGTTAGTCTTGGGTGTGATGATCCTCTACCACATTACTGGGTGCTGACTGTTGGTTAGTCTTGGGTGTGATGAACCTCTACCATATTACTGGGTGCTGACTGTTGGTTAGTCTTGGGTGTGATGAACCTCTACCATATTACTGGTGCTGACTGTTGGTTAGTCTTGGGTGTGATGATCCTCTACCACATTACTGGGTGCTGACTGTTGGTTAGTCTTGGGTGTGATGAACCTCTACCACATTACTGGGTGCTGACTGTTGGTTAGTCTTGGGTGTGATGATCCTCTACCACATTACTGGGTGCTGACTGTTGGTTAGTCTTGGGTGTGATGAACCTCTACCACATTACTGGGTGCTGACTGTTGGTTAGTCTTGGGTGTGATGATCCTCTACCACATTACTGGGTGCTGACTGTTGGTTAGTCTTGGGTGTGATGATCCTCTACCACATTACTGGGTGCTGACTGTTGGTTAGTCTTGGGTGTGATGAACCTGTCTACCACATTACTGGGTGCTGACTGTTGGTTAGTCTTGGGTGTGATGAACCTCTACCATATTACTGGGTGCTGACTGTTGGTTAGTCTTGGGTGTGATGAACCTCTACCACATTACTGGGTGCTGACTGTTGGTTAGTCTTGGGTGTGATGGACCTCTCTACCACATTACTGGGTGCTGACTGTTGGTTAGTCTTGGTTGATGTCTACCATATTACTGGGTGCTGACTGTTGGTTAGTCTTGGGTGTGATGAACCTACCACATTACTGGGTGCTGACTGTTGGTTAGTCTTGGGTGTGATGAACCTCTCTACCACATTACTGGGTGCTGACTGTTGGTTAGTCCTGGGTGTGATGATCCTCTACCACATTACTGGGTGCTGACTGTTGGTTAGTCTTGGGTGTGATGAACCTCTCTACCACATTACTGGGTGCTGACTGTTGGTTAGTCTTGGGTGTGATGAACCTCTCTACCACATTACTGGGTGCTGACTGTTGGTTAGTCTTGGGTGTGATGAACCTCTCTACCACATTACTGGGTGCTGACTGTTGGTTCGTCTTGGGTGTGATGAACCTCTCTACCACATTACTGGGTGCTGACTGTTGGTTAGTCTTGGGTGTGATGATCCTCTACCACATTACTGGGTGCTGACTGTTGGTTAGTCTTGGGTGTGATGAACCTCTCTACCACATTACTGGGTGCTGACTGTTGGTTAGTCTTGGGTGTGATGATCCTCTACCACATTACTGGGTGCTGACTGTTGGTTAGTCTTGGGTGTGATGAACCTCTCTACCACATTACTGGGTGCTGACTGTTGGTTAGTCTTGGGTGTGATGAACCTCTCTACCACATTACTGGGTGCTGACTGTTGGTTAGTCTTGGGTGTGATGAACCTCTCTACCACATTACTGGGTGCTGACTGTTGGTTAGTCTTGGGTGTGATGATCCTCTACCACATTACTGGGTGCTGACTGTTGGTTAGTATTGGGTGTGATGATCCTCTACCACATTACTGGGTGCTGACTGTTGGTTAGTATTGGGTGTGATGATCCTCTACCACATTACTGGGTGCTGACTGTTGGTTAGTCTTGGGTGTGATGATCCTCTACCACATTACTGGGTGCTGACTGTTGGTTAGTCTTGGGTGTGATGAACCTCTACCACATTACTGGGTGTTGACTGTTGGTTAGTATTGGGTGTGATGATCCTCTACCACATTACTGGGTGCTGACTGTTGGTTAGTCTTGGGTGTGATGATCCTCTACCATATTACTGGGTGCTGACTGTTGGTTAGTATTGGGTGTGATGATCCTCTACCACATTACTGGGTGCTGACTGTTGGTTAGTCTTGGGTGTGATGAACCTCTCTACCACATTACTGGGTGCTGACTGTTGGTTAGTATTGGGTGTGATGAACCTCTCTACCACATTACTGGGTGCTGACTGTTGGTTAGTCTTGGGTGTGATGATCCTCTACCACATTACTGGGTGCTGACTGTTGGTTAGTCTTGGGTGTGATGTATGGTCCTCTCCACACGGAGGGAGTTACAGCTTGTTTTTCCTGGGTTGTCATCCTTGTCTATTTCCCCTTATATTGATCGTCACCACTCCTACATGTGGAGCAGTAGATTTGCACCCAGTCCTAAGCAATCCCAGCTGCTCTAGCTGATGTTGTGCTATATTTTGAGCAATAGACCAGTCTTTGATATTTCCTGTCTAAAATGTCCATTATTGGCCTCGTAACTGGAGTGCACTGTTCCAGCCCTTCAAATTCCAATGTTGTCTAGTCCTCTGGGTTTTAGGCCAGACTACTATCTCTCCAATCAATGATTTGAATCACTTAATTTAGTTCTGTGGTGCAATGAAAACCAGTGTGTACTTGACCCAGAATTACACAGAGGCCCTTTTTCAGTCCTTACAGTTTAGTCCAATGGATTGATCCTAACTGGCCTCTGTCTTTCCTCAGCTACCTAGACAGTTTAGACCGGATCGGTGCACCTGACTACCAGCCCACAGAGCAGGACATCCTCAGAACCCGAGTCAAGACCACTGGCATTGTAGAAACTCACTTCGTCTTCAAGAACCTGCACTTCAGGTAAGACATTGGCTCAGTGCTCCTCTTCCTCCTCAAATATCTCTCTACTCTAACTACTTAATGATTTTTTTTTTTTATATATTCCAACTGGTTATGCTGCATTTACGTTGACCTTTTCATGGAACCATGACTAGACGTCTAGTCTCATAGACTAGACATAACATAGTAAATGTATTATGATTAGTATGATAGGTTACGTTTGGTATGGTTGCACAAGACAGATGGTTATTTAAGGCAAAGTCAAAAGTAGGGTGGTTGGGTGGGCGTATAACGCGAATGTCTAGCAACCCAAAAGTTGCAAGCTTGAACCTCATCACGGGAAACTTTTGTAAGCTAATTAGCAACTTTTCAACTACTTACTACTTTTTAGCTACTTTTCAACTACTTAGCATGTTAGCTAACCCTTCCCTTAACCCTGACCTTAACCCTTTAACATAACTCCTAAATTTAACCTTAAACCTAGCCTAGCTAACGTTAGCCAGCTTGCAAACATTAGCCACTTAGCTAGAATTCACAACATATCATACGTTTTGCAAATTCATAACATTGTACAATTTGCAAATTCGGAACAAATAATATGAATTGTAATTCACAATATATCATACGAAATGGGTGATGGACATCCCCAAATGAATACATACCATACGAAACATTACATATCATACTAAGTGTCTCGGATTTACATACAGAATCATACGAAATGCTCTGAGACCTGGTTGTGTAAACGGTATTCTTCTGTAGCTAAAGTATGTGTGGTTAAATGGTGATTATGATGTGTTATACATGGATTGTACCCTAGATTCATTTTTTTTTTTCATTATTATACCATGGCAATTAACATTTTCTTTTTTTAAATGAATGAGCACTGGGATCAGCACAGAGCGCTGGGAGAAAAGGAGCTGTGACTGAATCTATATTTAAATTATAATCTCTAGTTAATTATTCTAGACCTGCCAAACCTGAAGACATACTATTTAAGTTTAAATCATTAAGTATTACCTGGATATTTTGTGGTATTTAATGCACTGTAAAATCTAGTGCTACCAATTCATTTTATTACTCATTCTTTTTTAAAGTGGGATGTACATTGAAAAAGCGGGATGTGCAATTAAAATCCCCAATTCAGCTTGTTTTTTGACAAGGTAAAAAATCTGTTGTTCTGCCCCTGATGAGCAAGGCAGTTAACCCACCCTTTCCTGGGCGCCGAAGATGTGATTGTCTATTAAGGCAGCCCCTCGCACCTTTCTGATTCAGAGGTGTTGGGTTAAATGCGGAAGACACATTTCAGTTGCACAACTAACTAGGTACCTTTCCTTTCCATTTAGCTTGGTTTAACATGATCATGTTAATCATGTTAATATCAGTTGTTTTTCTATCACAAAACAGAGGGCTTGTATTTTTCCTCTGCTCCTCACACAGCAGCCTTCCTGCCTGCCTGCCTGAAGGGCCTGCTAGCACAAAGCAGCTCTTTGTTCATCTCCTTCTCTGACTCAGTCAGCTGATTGAGAACAAAACATACATTATGAAAATAATGTGTTAAAGGTCCAATTCAGCCATTTTTATCTCTATTAAATCATTTCTGGGTAACAATTAAGTACCTTACTATGATTGTTTTAAATTTCTCAAGCAATAATTTTGATTGGATTTCTAGGAGTGGTCTAAACTGAAAACTGAAAACTAGCTGTTATTGGCAGAGAGGTGTGGAGCTCTCTTATTGGTCTATTAACTAATTTACTGCGTGGTGATGTCAACAGGCAGGGCAAAATATCTATCATGCCAAAACAGGCTGAGATTTCAGGCCGTCTTTTCAAACAGCTCTTACACTAAAACGGCATTATAATAATTTTCACAGTATTTTTCCAACCTCGGTGTGTAAATATATAGAAAACACAGGGAAATCACGTTTTTGACTGCACTGGGCCTTTAATATAATATGTATAAAACAGTGCAGGACTGTCATGCTTTGATGTTCCATTAATTCTTGATCCTAAAACTTGCTCTCTGACAGGCTTTTTGCGAGGGCTAATGTAGTGTTCCGGTACTAAAGAATGTTCTAGTCTCGTGGTACTGGACTGTTGTCCTTTCCCAGACCTGTTCCAGTAACCCCAGCAGTTGTGGGTGTGCCCTGCCCCTGACCTGAAATGCTGTATCTACAGTACAGAGACCTCTACAGCCTTCTGTTTGCTGGCCTGTGGCAGCAAACCCTTTGAAATCCATTGTTCTTCAGATGTAGGGAGGGGTTGGAAATCTGTGCATGAGCCTAACCTCAATGGGAAAATTACAGTAGCTATGTTACTCAAACTATAAGTGGGAGCAATTTCAAAATGAATAGAGATATGCCATACCAATGTGTTTTTGCTATGTCAGACTGACTGTATGTGGTAGATATTGTACTGACACTGTATACTTTACTGTATACTTTATACTACAGTATGTGATCCTCTGGTTGCTTTTGGTTTTTCTGTGCACGTGTAATGGATGGTGGGTGTTCCATAGGCTGTTTGATGTGGGAGGTCAGAGGTCGGAGAGGAAGAAATGGATACACTGCTTTGAGGACGTGACAGCCATTATCTTCTGTGTGGCACTGAGTGGGTACGACCAGGTGCTGCATGAAGACGAAACCACGGTGAGTTTCACACACACACACACTTAATTAATTGTGTCTATATCTCCATAAAACACTCTACAATGCAGCACAGTAATTTCCTTTTAATATGAGTCATGTACTTTTCCTTAGTTGAATATATCAACATAATGAACAACAGTTTCCTACACCGGGGCTACAGTGCCTTGCGAAAGTATTCGCCCCCTTGGCATTTTTCCGATTTTGTTTATTTTTTCTAGTGAAACAAACAAGAAATAAGACAAAAAAACACTTGTGCATAACTATTCACCCCAAAGTCAATACTGTGTAGAGCCACCTTTTGCCGCAATTACAGCTGCAAGTCTCTTGGGGCATGTCTCTATATGCTTGGCACATCTAGCCACTGGGATTTTTGCCCATTCTTCAAGGCAAAACTGCTCCAGCTCCTTCAAGTTGGATGGGTTCTGCTGGTGTACAGCAATCTTTAAGTCATACCACAGATTCTCAACTGGATTGAGGTCTGGGCTTTGACTAGGCCATTCCAAGACATTTAAATGTTTTCCCTTAAACCACTCAAGTGTTGCTTTAGCAGTATGCTTAGGGTCATTGTCCTGCTGAAAGGTGAACCTCCGTTCTAGTCTCAAGTCTCTGGAAGACTGAAACAGGTTTCCCTCAAAAATGTCCCTGTATTTAGCGCCATCCATCATTCCTTCAATTTTGACCAGTTTCCCAGTCCCTGCCGATGAAAAACATCTCCACAGCATGATGCTGCCACCACCGTGCTTCACTGTGGGGATGGTGTTCTCTGGGTGATGAGGTGTTGGGTTAGCGCCAGACATAGCATTTTCCTTGATGGCCATAAAGCTCAATTTTAGTCTCATCTAACCAGAGTACCTTCTTCCATATGTTTGGGGAGTCACCCACACGCCTTCTGGCGAACACCAAACTTGTTTGCTTATTTTTTTATTTAAGCAATGGCTTTTTTTCTGGCCACTCTTCCATAAAGCCCAGCTCTGTGGAGTGTACGGCTTAAAGTGGTCCTATGGACAGATACTCCAATCTCCGCTGTGGAGCTTTGCAGCTCGTTCAGGGTTATCTTTGGTCTCTTTGTTGCCTCTCTGATTAATGCCCTCCTTGCCTGGTCTGTGAGTTTTGGTGGGCAGCCCTCTCTTGGCAGGTTTGTTGTGGTGCCATATTCTTTCCATTTTTGAATAATGGATTTAATGTTGCTCCGTGGGATGTTCAAAGTTTCTTTCTTTTTTTATAACCCAACCCTGATCTGTACTTCTCCACAACTTTGTCCCTGACCTGTTTGGAGAACTCCTTGGTCTTCATAGTGCCGTTTGCTTAGTGGTGTTACAGACTCTGAGGCCTTTCAGAACAGGTGTATGTATACTCAGATCATGTGACACTTAGATTGCACACAGGTGGACTTAATTTAGCTAATTATGTGACTTCTGAAGGTAATTGGTTGCACCAGATCTTATTTAGGGGATTCATGGCAGAGGGGGTGAATACATACTGCACACACCACTTTTCAGGTTTTTATTTTTTAAGTAATTGTTTTCATTTCACTTCACCAATTTGGATTACATTCTGTATGTCCATTACAAGAAATAAAAATACAAATCCATTTAAATTACAGGTTGTAATGCAACAAAATAGGAAAACGCCAAGGGGGATGAATACTTTTGCAAGGCGCTGTATGTACAGTACACATCCAGTGGCGTAACGCCGTTTCGCGAGGTCCGAGTAATAAAAACGGCCAACTTCTTGCTATTCTACACATTTAGCTGGGACTGGTCTGAGTGGGAAGGGGGAAACTGAAAACTAGCTGTTATTAGCATAGAGGTTTGGAACTCTCTTTCTTATTGGTCTACTAATTTACTGCCTGGTGATGTCATAACTCCATCCCACTAAAACAGGCTGAAATTTCAGTCAATCTTTTCAAACAGCTGTTACACTAAAAGGGCATTGCCAGGGCTGCGGGGAGGTGTGGTACGCCAGTGTACCACATCCCTGGTTTCCTGCTACTCATGTTGAAATGAAGGGTTCACAATTACCATTACCAACCCTTTTATCTATGGATCCTCACGTTTATCTCTGCTCTGAAACACATTGCTAATGTACAGTAGCTTACATTGATATGACCGTTCACATGCAAGTGCAGATTCATTTTGGATTAGTTTTTTGATAAGCAAAAATATGTGAGAAGCTTTACATAACACAGCATTAGATTAGACCACATAGTTACTGTATTTCTCTCTATGCAAACACAGCAGTCACACTTCCCATCTGGTTCCACCCAGTTCTCTACCATAACCTCTGGTTGTATCAGCTGGTGTTAATGCCAAGGCAAATGAGTTGATTTCCATACAGTTGCTTAGTTAGTGAGCATCCCTGAGCACCCCCATGACCAATGGCAGTGCGTGAACAGTGTTTTCGGGGCCTATATGTGCGATATACAACTCTAACATCCAGTATAATCTCTCCCAGGCCTGTTTAAAAGCCTCATTACATTTATTCTACTGCCATTTCCAAAAGCAGCTGGGTTTATTTTAGAACTATTTCTATAGTTCAGGATAATCCTACTTGAAAATACAACAAAATGTTTGAGAATAGAAGGCAATTCCCTTAATTCAGTACAGACTGATTAACAGACATGATAAACCAAACGAGGAAGGAACAATGGCTCTATTGAACTATTCTTCTAACAGGTTGACGGGCTCCTAAATCAAAGTCATATTTGTTTACTCCTGGACTCCTATACACATGCCCGCACGTGTGTATCAGCACATACACACACACACACACACACACACACACACAAACGGATTAATTTCTTGCTCCCTCTATCTGGCTTCCTTTCCCTGTTTTTCCCCTTCATGCAAGTATTAGCACCCACTCAAAGACGTGCACAGCAGGGCATCGAAAAAATGTTTCTACAGCAATCCTGTTCAATAAATGTAACTGCAAGGTTTGGTTTCGGTCCTTCCTGCCTGCTCTACAGTTTTCTCCTTTTATCGTTGGGGGGAGTGTGTGTGTGCGTGCTAGCACATGACTGTGGGTGCGTTTCTGCTTCTGCGAGCGTGCACGTGTGTGTGTTTAAGAGGGGAGATGAGTTGGGCCCTTGTGCATGTCCATCTCTGCTCCACTGAGCCCCCCCAGCAGCTCTCGTCTCTCCTTCAACGTCTTCTCGTCTCAGCTCCTCTCCTGTCATCTCTCGCCACCGGCTGTCCTCTCTAACCAATCGCCAAATGCTAAAAACCCACCTGGTTCCACAGAGGGCCCTCCCACCAAACATGTGTACAGGTATGAAATCTTAAACCAGGACAAAGAGTCTAAAATCATCTGGAAAGAGTTAAAAGCAGCACTCCTTCTGGCTGTGATGTGATTCTATGTGTACATAGTGTGTATGTACTCTATGTAACTGTGTGTATTTACCTGTGAGTGCCTGTGACTTGCACTGTGAGGATGATATGACACTGTCTGTACTGTAGTATGCGTTGCCTTGTTCTCAGAGTTACTTGTCAGAGGCTCAATCAACTGATGAGAGAAATGCTAAACTATGGTCATTAGTTTTCCTATCTCTTCTCTTTCTCTCTTACATTTTCTAAGAATTACTAACACTACAAGAACAGTCTCTGTGACTCATCTTGTTCTATCAACAGATTATGATTGGCTTTTTCCTCTGCTCTATTTAATCTGATTGGGTTGTGCGAGCCCTCTCTGCTGCTCTAAGTGGAATGTGATTGGCTGTAAAGGAGCAGTCGTGACTTTCTTCTTTGTGTCTTTTCCACTGTTATTGGGAACAAGGCAACAATTCACTCACACCAGATCGAGTGTCTGCTTCCAACTCTACAAACACCCTGGTGAAATTACGTATCAATTGTCTAGAAATGTATTTTGCATGCCCTCCCATCCCTGTTCTAGAGAGAAGCACACAGGGTTTGTCCTAGACCAAGGCTACGTACCTAATAACATTGTGCATGAACAAGGCTACCCTCCCAGGATGCTGCATACTTGTCATACTTAACATATTACCATGACACTGTGGCAAACAGGATCATGATAATGAAATACTGTAGACACTTTATTTTAGAAGGTTCTTGGATCTCGGGGGAAGTGGCTCATATACAGTTAACGCTTTAACTCCTGGAAGGGGCATTTCAAGTTTAGTTTCTGTTCTGCTTTGTAGTTTCCTTTCTTCACTTGTTTCTCTTATTTTGTGTGACATAGTTAAAAAGAGAGCCACACAGCAGACTGACTGACGTTGTTTTCTCTATACCCACAGAACCGCATGCATGAGTCTATGAAGCTGTTCGACAGCATCTGTAACAACAAATGGTTCACAGACACCTCCATCATTCTATTTCTCAACAAGAAGGACATATTCGAGCAGAAAATTAAGAAATCTCCCCTTAGTATCTGCTTCCCGGAGTACACAGGTAATTGATGAAGAGTGGAGGCTATTGGGCTAGGAGAACAGAGGGATGGAGTAGCAACAGGAAGGACAACTAGAAGAAGGGATAGTGTGGCAATGAGGGATCATGTGTAGAAAGGCTTGAAGAGGGATGATTAGCTTTCGGAAACAGAACTGGAGAAGAGGATTCGGTCTTATAATTCTCTTCTCATTTACTCACCCCTTACCTGGCATGACTCCATGTTATCATCGTAGGGCCTATAGTGCAGAGCAGCCCAGGAGTCTGGCTAGCCTGCTGTACTCGCTGTGTAAACCAAGGCCTCCCTACGCAGTTACAGGATAATCAAGCCACTTAGACAAACACTAGGTTTTACATTGGGTGTGTAATATTGGGGGAAAAAACATAGTTTTGTGTCCTTTCTTGTCCTTATATCTTTTTATTTTTTTTGTCTGCTTATCTTCCCCTTTTATTTTCATCTTTCTACTTCTTCTTTCTTTTATTAACCAACCTTTCCACATCCCGTCTTGGACCATATATTTTCTCCATTTCCTTTTTCTCCTGCTTTTTCACACCTTTCTGCAGGCACGGACACCTTCATG
>NC_056447.1:25052203-25067203 GCF_018296145.1 Oncorhynchus tshawytscha | reverse complement strand
TGATTCTAATTGAAAATGCAACTTGGTAAATAATGACATTTAAAAAATAGGCATACGTATATATAAATATATATACAGTACCCGTCCAAAGTTTGGACACACCTACTCATTCAAGGGTTTTTCTTTATTTTTACTATTTTCTACATTGTAGAATAATATTGAAGACATCAAACTATGAAATAACACATATGGAATCATGTAGAAACCAAAAAAGTGTTAAACAAATCAAAATATATTTTTGATTATTCAAAGTAGCCACCCTTTGCCTTGATGACAGCTTTGCACACTCTTGGCCTTCTCTCAATTAGTACAAATAAAGAAAAACCCTTGAATGAGTAGGTGTGTCCAAACTTTTGATTGGTACTGTGTATAATGGGGCCATACTTGCAAACATTAGAAACAGTTTGCCTTTAAACTGTTTCTCCGTCTCAAAATGTGCATCAGCCAATTAATATCGTTGATTAGTATCATTGTCCCATCAAATAGCCTGGCACATTTTAGCCCTATCCTAGCCTCACCAGCTGTCAGTGATTATTCTGTATAACAAATTCCACAAAGATATTATACTTTTTATCCACCACGGCATTTCTTGAAATAGGTTAACCCTGGCCACCAGAGGGATATTTTAAACCTATTTGGTATGGTATGTTAGGCCTATGTAGAACACTAATTAATCATTAAGTTATTTATTTTTTTACATTTAATTTCACCTTTATTTAACCAGGTAGGCCAGTGACAAGTTCTCATTTACAACTGCGACCTGGCCAAGATAAAGTAAAGCAGTGCGACAAAAATCAACAACACAGAGTTACACATAAACAAACGTACAGTCAATGACAATAGAACAAGTCTATATACAGTGTGTGCAAATGGAGTAAGGAGGTAAGGCAATAAATAGGCCAATAGTAGCAAAGTAATTACAATTTAGCAAATAAACACTGGAGTGATAGATGTGCTGATGATGATGTGCAAGTAGAAATACAGGTGTGCAAAAGAGCAAAAAAATGTATGGGGATGAGCGATCGGTAAGCTGCTCAGATAGCTGATGTTTAAAGTTAGTGAGGGAGATATAAGTCTCCAACTTCAGCGATTTTTGCAATTCGTTCCAGTCATTGGCAGCAGAGAACTGGAAGGAAAGGCGGCCAAAGTAGGTGTTGGCTTTGGACATGACCAGTGAGATGTACCTGCTGGAGCGTGTGCTACGGGTGGGTGTTGTTATGGTGACTAGTGAGCTGAGACTTATAGATGACCTGGAGCCAGTGGGTCTGGCGACAAATTGCTAGACATTGATTCAGCTTTGACCTAAACTTTATTAAACATGCACCATTCTAAGAAGTGGCGAAGCGTGGCTCCGGTGTGCTCCAGCAGATCTACACTCAAATCAAATCAAATCAAATTTTATTTGTCACATACACATGGTTAGCAGATGTTAATGCGAGTGTAGCGAAATGCTTGTGCTTCTAGTTCCGACAATGCAGTAATAACGAACAAGTAATCTAACTAACAATTCCAAAAAAACTACTGTCTTATACACAGTGTAAGGGGATAAAGAATATGTACATAAGGATATATGAATGAGTGATGGTACAGAGCAGCATAGGCAAGATACAGTAGATGATATCGAGTACAGTATATACATATGAGATGAGTATGTAAACCAAGTGGCATAGTTAAAGTGGCTAGTGATACATGTATTACATAAGGATGCAGTCGATGATATAGAGTACAGTATCTACGTATGCATATGAGATGAATAATGTAGGGTAAGTAACATTATATAAGGTAGCATTGTTTAAAGTGGCTAGTGATATATTTACATCATTTCCCATCAATTCCCATTATTAAAGTGGCTGGAGTAGAGTCAGTGTCATTGACAGTGTGTTGGCAGTAGCCACTCAATGTTAGTGGTGGCTGTTTAACAGTCTGATGGCCTTGAGATAGAAGCTGTTTTTCAGTCTCTCGGTCCCAGCTTTGATGCACCTGTACTGACCTCGCCTTCTGGATGACAGCGGGGTGAACAGGCAGTGGCTCGGGTGGTTGATGTCCTTGATGATCTTTATGGCCTTCCTGTAGCATCGGGTGGTGTAGGTGTCCTGGAGGGCAGGTAGTTTGCCCCCGGTGATGCGTTGTGCAGACCTCACTACCCTCTGGAGAGCCTTACGGTTGAGGGCGGTGCAGTTGCCATACCAGGCGGTGATACAGCCCGCGAGGATGCTCTCGATTGTGCATCTGTAGAAGTTTGTGAGTGCTTTTGGTGACAAGCCGAATTTCTTCAGCCTCCTGAGGTTGAAGAGGTGCTGCTGCGCCTTCCTCACGATGCTGTCTCACTCCTGTATAACAGTGTGTCAGTCTGCAAGAGGGACTCCAAGAAGCTTCTCATTAAATATATTTGTAATTTACAAGGTTTTGGCTGCACCCTTACATCACAATAAATTTAATTAAACATTTTAAAGGAAAAAAACTATACCTCACCTGGAATTCGAACTTGCTGCAAACAATGAAAATTACCAGAAGCCAAGATCACAACAGTGAGCTATCTGTCCAATTGAACTTTTATGTGTGTTTTAGTAACTTTGATTAGCAGATCAACGTGTGACTTCTGTTAAGGATGCTCGCATGAAAAAGTGTTTGGTCACGTCCAACTATGTCAACATTGGTAATTGGCTGATACAGAATTTGTTACAGAAAATAATCATGTCCTGCTGGTGATGTTAGCATAGGGCTAAATATGCCAGGTTATCTAATGGGAAAAGCTAACAAGTAGCGTTCTATCACGTGCAACTACATCAATGATTTTATTTGACTGGTGTGGATTTAAATGTAAATGTTTTAATGTTCGCAAGTATGGTCCCATTGTTTTTAGTTTGTCTTCGAAGAGCTGCCAACAGAACTGATTTCTTATAGAAACCCAGCCTTTAAAATTTTAGAACAAAGTTGAGAACTCGTTTAATGTTTTTTTTTTTTTCCTTCCCGACTGTCTTTTTGTTTTTAACAAAACAACTTTGTTTTTCATAATGTTTTTGTATTTTTTTTATGTTTATCATGTCTATATTTATTACATGAATATCAGTCCATGGGTGACCTGTACACATTTGCCTGAGTATATTACTGTTGTAATTATGCTGAAAACTGTTCTAGCTCTAACAATGGCTATGATAGGTATGATGGTCATGAGTACGACAGTCAATATCAGTTTCTTTCTTTTGTACCAGACTGGGTTTTCATGGTAATCCTGGAAGTTCTGTTCAGCTATTTGATCATTTAGTTAAAAGGAAACACCCAGGATTGATGCACCCTTTTTCCACCCATCCCTTCCTGTCACTCCGGTGGGCCTTTGCCATTGGCTGTGTGGATTATGGAGCGGGGAGTCACAGCGTGTGACCCAAAGCCTCTGAACCGGATATCTGAAAAGTGTCATATCAGTGCCAACCCCAGGAGAATGACAGGTTTGGAGATAGTCCTAGGAACACTTTGTTACTGTAATGAATACCTATTAACATGATCATGTAAGGAACTTATACTTTTTTATGATCATTTATTAATTTATTTATTTATCGTCTGTCCCACACACCACCTCTGCACTCACCACACACTTTGTACTTTATTCCTCCACTCATCTTTTTATTTTTCTAGCACCCACCTCTCTCACCTCTCGTTTAATTGTTTTGGGTTGGCCATTAGCTGGGTAGTGGTGTCTCCCGTCACGCCTCCTGACACAAATAGCATGAGCAACCCTTCAGCCTTTGTATAAAAATAATAATAAAAATAAAAAGAGGGAGTTAAACGCGTCACATAGAAAACGTTGAGAAAAAATCCTACAAAATCCACAAAAAAGGTAAAAGAAATGGGAAAACGAAAGAAAAAAGACAACAGCGACATAAAGAGACAACCATCATATGGACTGGGTGTTACCAGTAAATGTGGAGATTTGAGGTCAAGGGTCATTGGACTGTGTCTTGGTAGAAAGCTGTAGATCCTTGGGTTCTAAAATCTTTACAATGTGGATCTATTGAAGAAAGAATTAACAAAAAAGTATGATTATGACAATAATAACAATGCAGAAAATGATGATGATTATAATTACAATATCAATGATAATGATGATTCTGTAATATTATTGAAGTATATTTCTTGTGCTTTGTAGCTACAGAACATTTTTTTCTTTCCCCCTTTTAAAAAAAATGTTTGGCAAGGGTTCCCGTGATCAACACTTGAACCGTTTTTACTGACTTACTGATGTTTATGAACTGTACTGATTATTTCTGCCTGTTCTCCCTGCATTACAGTGTCTTTACTTAGCCTGACTTATATATATATATATATATAATATCTATTTTTTTTATTTTGTTATTTTGGAAGAACCACTTTGGAGCACGTCCTGTCCCATTGCTGTTAAGGGCGGTGTGTGTACGCGGCTGTACAGATTCATGCGCTTTCTTTTATTTTGGGGGAATTGTACTCAAACACCTTCCAGGTCTGCATAGAAAAGCACAGCTCTCACTTCACACATAGATTTGGAAAGATGTATCTCTCCTCCCTATCTGCCTTCTTGATTTAAATGTTTTTAAAGAATACTGTGTATTATTACATATACCAGTTTGGCATTCTTTTTCTTTTGATCCCCTCCTTTTTCCTCCATTTTTTTATCCCAGTAAATGCTTTTCCGTGCTGCTTTTTCTCCCTCCTCTTTAGGGAATGGTTGTTCTTTCATGTGGGATGTTCGTGCTGGAATACCAATCGAATGTAGTGTTTACATTAAAAGCCACAGTTTTCATGACTACAACTTGGGGCCTTCTGATTCTTATTGTCACTCATAATTAACCTTCTATCTATTACACTGTCCTCTGGCACCTGACACCTTCTATCTATTACACTGTCCTCTGGCACCTGACACCTTCTATCTATTACACTGTCCTCTGGCACCTGACACCTTCTAGCACTTGAAACCTTCCGGCACTTGACAAACTGCTAATAAGATAAACAACACAGTGAAACTAAGTAAGAATGCACGAAACAACATAACCAGTGCTGTGGCGGTCATTACATTTAGTCAGCCATGACTGTCAAGCAAATAACTGCTGGTCTCACGGTAATTGATCGTTAATGAACATAAACACATTTAGTATCCCCTGGCGTCCACACAGCCTACAAGCCACTGATGCAGACCTTTGGAACATCTACATTTTAAAAAGTCTAATAAATCCATGTAATATAGCCTAAACCCTCACAATAAATCCATTATTTATTTTAGACAGATTTAAAGAAACACGATATGAAGAAAATTGAGTCTTATGCTAGGTCCTGATCTGGCTATGCCAAATGGCTGTGTGCTACTCTAGTTCACTTGGCAGACAAGATTTGCTTAAAATTCTGTGGCATTATTTTATATAATTTTATCGTCTGAAGAATACAATTGAACATAGCTGAATAAAATATAAACAAAAATTTTCTCCAAACGATTTCCGAGGGCGTGTGCACATGCGGCTATTCTGTGTTGAGCGGTTAACAAAGAAATGGGTCCTCCGATATGCTTCATTTAGTGTTTTATTTATACAACTTTAGTTGTGTTACAGACGCTATATGTTTAGATTTTTAATACATTCTAAGGCTGCATGATGCGACTCTAATGATGATTTGAAAAAAGTTGCATGAAAGGCATGAGCTCTGCTTTGTTTCTTGTGCAGGTTGCACACACTTCATCAATCTGTCATTCACAATTTGACAAGCACTTGATAATATTCTCACCAGGCCTAGAATTTCCTGGCGGCATCCCCCTTGTGTGGCCGTTAAGCCCCCTAAAAAAAATCCATGCCTTTTGCAGCCCAAGTGGCCATTGTGCCCTTGGGCTGAATATAATAATTATATCTCCCTTCTCCAGGCTGCCAATCACCACACTCCAAAGCACCTCACTCACATATCTCAATTCTTATTAACTAATGCCCATGACATGATCTGGTCCTTCTCACGGGCATCACAGCTCCGAAGTGGGCTGCAAATGAAGACAGACACACCAGGGATGTAACTGTGTAAGTCCTTATTGAATTCTGAGGCACATATTGAGTGTGTTAGAAGAACTGTCCACGTTGACTTTTCAAACAGCCGCTAAAGCAGCTAACGAACAGCTAAAGCGGCTAACGAACAGCTAAAGCGGCTAACGAACAGCTAAAGCGGCTAACGAACAGCTAAAGCGGCTAACGAACAGCTAAAGCGGCTAACGAACAGCTAAAGCAGCTAACGAACAGCTAAAGCAGCTAACGAACAGCTAAAGCACTAGCCTACAGTATGTCAATATCCTATCCCCCATAGTACAAAAGCTGACCTATTCTATTGGTCAACTTGTCCTGTGCAATAAATAAATATTCCAAACATAGTCTGGGACAGTTGTGGGATGCAATAGATCCCAA
This sequence comes from Oncorhynchus tshawytscha, assembly GCF_018296145.1. NCBI lineage: Eukaryota > Metazoa > Chordata > Actinopteri > Salmoniformes > Salmonidae > Oncorhynchus > Oncorhynchus tshawytscha. Next base: position 25,060,799 of record NC_056447.1, on the reverse strand, counting down.
ATTAATACAACCACTAGCATCAAAAAACATTTAAAAGCAATGAAGCTTATGCAACAAATCAGAATGTTTAGCTTAAAATTTTGATAAACTATTAGGCTATTTCTTCACATTATAAGCGCAGCAATGCGCACACAGCAGAAGGCTATACACGCAAATGTACCAAAATGCAATCATAGGGGGGAAAACACCACTCTCAAAAGTGACCACGAATGTGCTTTATTATGAAGGTGCATTTGTATGGTGAAAATGATCTTCCCCAAACTTGAAAATCACACACCAATTCTGTATGCCAGTTAAGTTAAGCACTACACATGATGTAAAGCAAATGAATGTGCTTACATTTAAGAAGTTATTTGGCCACTTCAGCTGTGATACAAAACGTATTATAACATAGAGGCAGGCCTATGGGCTAGGCTACATGAGGTGTGATACTGACTTTATTAAAACATAGAGGCCTATGGGCTAGGCTACATGAGGTGTGATACTGACTTTATTAAAACATAGAGGCCTATGGGCTAGGCTACATGAGGTGTGATACTGACCTTATTAAAACATAGAGGCCTATGGGCTAGGCTACATGAGGTGTGTGACTATGATTTGAAAAAGTTGCAAAAAAGGCACGAGCTGTTTCTTGCCTTATATTGCACATGCTGGGCATCATTCACAAGTGAATGGGCATCATTCACAAGGCTAATATTGTCACCCATCAGTCTATTCTTAATTTAATCTTGTCTTTACATATGCTAAATAATATATGTGTAAAATGAGTTTTGATTTAGAACGGACCATTATCGTGCACCTGTCTCGAAACAGGGGCAGGGGGAAAAAATACATGTCATCATGTAGTTAAATAGCGATTGGAGGACGCTTTTCCATGTGGTTCATTTTCATGCCAGCCAAGTAGGCTATACTCCTGTTGTAAAGCGAAGCAATGTGCTTAATATTAGGAAAGTTGAGAAATAAATATACTAGGTCTAGCCTATAGAAAGCCGATGGGATCCTCCTCTTTTAATAGAGGCCATCAAAATGCTGTTGTTTCACGCAATTGCATAGCCTATAGAAATGTTGCGTAATATGAACTCATGATTCGACTCATGTTTCATTCGATTCTTTATTACATTTGCATTGATGTCAGAGTGATTAGAGGGACAATAGAGTGCTGAGTACCAGGCAGTTAGCAAGTTCGGTAAGCTACTAATGACCATCGGCAGCAACAGAGCTTGGAAAACCTAGTTAGTGTGACTAAACGGTCACTTGGAATTTGACTGCAGTCATGACTCGTGACCGCCGATGTGGCGGTAATATGGTCACCATAACAGCTCTAAACATAACTACCAATCATTCCACAAGCTTAAGCTAGGTTGGATAATAATTTTGGGTTGTGATAGATAGATTGAGTGTGTGAGTATCAGTGGAGGCTGCTGAGGGAAGGAAGGCTCATAATAATGTCTGGAATGGAGTAAATGGAATGGAATCAAACATAAAGAAACCATGTATTTGATACCATTCCAGGTATTCCGCTCCAGCCATTACCACCAGCCCATCCTCCCTAATTAAGGTGCCACTAATCTCCTGTGGTGAGTGTGTGATGGAGGCCCATATTCAGTGAAATAGCTGTGAGGACGGAGGTGAGAGGGGATGAAAGGATCACTTCCCCTCTGTCCTTCCCCCTGCCTGGAAAGGATGTCCTGCTGCTAACTGACATCTCTGCTGGGCAGGGGATGGAGGGAGTCGGCTCAGCCCCGGGGGGTACATAGGCTACACACACCATGCATGAGGCTGACTGCCTCATACACACACACCCCATCCATGAGACAGACTACACACACAGTGACACACACACACCATCCATGAAGCTGAAACACCAAAATCCATGAAACACATACTATCCATCGTACACGGTACCCTAAAACACATCAACCTTCTACACACAATAAAAATATGAACGCAACATGCAACATTTTATTGAGTTAGTCAATTTAAATAAATTCCTTAGGCCCTAATCTATGGATTTCACAAGAATGAGAATACAGATATGGATCTGTTGGTCACAGATATCTTTAAAAAGGCAGGGGTGTGGATCGGAAAACCAGTCAGTATCTGGTGTGACCACCATTTGCCTCATGCAGCGCGACACATAGAGTAGATCAGGCTGATGATTGTGGCCTGTGGAATGTTGTCCCACTCCTCTTCAACAGCTGTGCGAAGTTGCTGTATATTGGCGGGAACTGGAACACGCATGCTCAATGGGTGGTGACATGTCTGGTAAGTATGCAGGTATTGGAAGAACTGGGACATTTTCAGTTTCCAGGAATTGTGTACAGATCCTTGCGACATGGGATTGTGCATTATTATGCTGAAACACAAGGTGATGGCGGCGGATGAATAGCACAACATTGGGCCTCAGGATCTCGTCACGGTATCTCTGTGCATTTAAACTTGTTATGGCTGCAATCCCGATATCGGGATAAGTGTCATCAACAACCCCTGAATAGCATAGCGCTACATACAATAAATATTACTATAAATAAATATTTATATTCATGAAATCACAAGTGCAATATAGGAAAACACAGTTTAGCCTTTTGTTAATCCACCTGTCTTGTCAGATTTTGAAATTATGCTTTACAGCGAAAGCAATCCAAGCATTTGTGTAAGTTTATCGATCACACGAGAACATTAAGTACACTTAGCATCAGTTAGCTCGGTCACGAAAATCAGAAAAACAATCAAATTAATAATTTACCTTTGATGACCTTGGATGTTTTCACTCACGAGACTCCCAGTTACACAACAAATGTTCCTTTTGTTCCATAAAGATTATTTTTAGATCCAAAATACCTCCGTTTGTTTGTCGCGTTATGTTCAGAAATCCACAGGAAAGAGCGGTCACGACAACGCAGACGAAAATTCCAAATAGTTTCCATAATGTCCACAGAAACATGTCATTATGTTTCTCTGGACATTGTTTTTAAAATATATAATCGATAATATATCAACCGCAAATGTATTTCACAGTAGGAAAAGGGGAAAACAATGGCTGTCCAAATTCTGTTGCGCGAGCAAAACTCATGTGACCACTTGACACGATGTTATCGTTCTGGCTCATTTTTCAAAATAAAAGCCTGAAACTATGTCTGAAGACTGTTGACACCTTGAGGAAGCGATGGGAAAAGGAATCTGGTTCATATCCCTTTTAAATCCAGCAAAGGGAAGCTATGGAACATTGAGTTTAGAAGCCACTTCCTGTTTTAGAAGCCACTTCCTGTTTTGATTTTCCTCAGGGTTTCGCCTACAATATCAGTTCTGTTATACTCACAGACAATATTTTGACAGTTTTGGAAACTTTAGAGTGTTTTCTATCCAATACTAATAATAATATGCATATATTAGCAACTGAGACTGAGGAGCTGGCCATTTACAATGGGCACCTTTTCATCCAAGCTACTCAATACTGCCCCTGCAGCCATAAAAAGTTAAATTGCCATCGATAAAATGCAATATTGGTTGCTGTCCGTGGTTTATGCTTGCCCATACCATAATCCCACCGCCACCATGGGGCACTCTGTTCACAACATTGATATCAGCAAACCGCTCGCCCACACGACACCATCTGCCCAGTATTGTTGAAACCTGGATTCATCCGGGAAGAGCACACTTCTCCAGCATGCCAGTGGCCATCGAAGGTGAACATTTGCCCACTGAAGTCGGTTACGACGCCAAACTGCAGTCAGGTTAAGACCCTGGTGAGGACGACAAGTAGGCAGATGCGCTTCCCTGAGATGGTTTTTGACAGTTTGTGAAGAAATTGTTTGGTTGTGCAAACCCATAGTTTCATCAGCTGTCTGGGTAACTGGTCTCAGATGATCCCCGCACGTGAAGATTGTCCAAGTTCAACTTTTCCCCCCGATGCCTTGAGATAGATGAAATCGTACATTGAAGGCAGAACTCAGTGTGTCAGAGTGAGCAATGAGCTGTCGCCCACTCTTAGCTATGATGTGGGTGTGCCCCAAGGGTCAATGCTGGGGCCCACCCACTCTTAGCTATGATGTGGGTGTGCCCCAAGGGTCAATGCTGGGGCCCCTCCTGTTCTGCCTGTACATTAATGATCTGCCTTTTGTCTCTACTGGGTCTGAAGTTCAAATGTATGCAGATGATACAGTGATATATGTGCATGCAAAGAGTAAACAACAAGCTGCACAAAAACTCACTACTGTAATGGTCCAGGTTACAAAGTAGCTCAGTGACTCGTGTTTGCATCTCAATGTGAAAAAACTGTCTGCATGTTTTTCACAAAGAGGGCTACAGATGCTACTGAGCCAGATGTCTATGTGTCAGGGGAGAAGCTCCAGGTGGTATCTGATTTTAAGCACCTTGGCATCATACTTGATTCCAACCTCTCTTTTAAAAAGCATGTGAAAAAGGTAATTCAAATAACCAAATTCAACCTAGGTAATTTCCGATTAATACGAAATTGTTTGACTACAGAAGTAGCAAAACTGAGCTCCTGACTTGGGAAAATGTTGTGCAATACACCGACGCATATCTTGTATTCAAGATTCTAAATGGCCTGGCTCCCCCTCCACTCAGTATTTTTGTTAAACAGAAAACCCAAACATATGGCAGCAGATACACAAGGTCTGCCATGAGAGGTGACTGTATAGTTCCCTTAAGGAAAAGCACATTTAGTAAATCCTCTTTCTCTGTGAGAGCTTCCCATGTCTGGAATACACTGCCATCAGACACACAACTGCACCACCTATCACACTTTCACAAGATATATGAATACATGGCTAAAGGTCAATCAGATTTGTGAACATAATCCCTAGCTGTGTATTGTCGCTTTCCATGTTGTCTGTTGTCTATAGCTTGTGAGTTGTGGAAACACTTTGTTGCTTTTAATGGATTTTGTCTTGTAGCTTTTTCTGTCTGTATGCTACATATTGCTCGTCCTATGTTGCTCTGCGTGTGCTCACTGCTTAATGATTGTCTATGTTGTAATTGTTTTTAATTACCTGCCCAGGGACTGCGGTCATCAATTAGCTGGCTGGCTAAAACCGGCACTTTAACTGAAATGTTGATTAATGTGCACTGTCCCTGTAAAAATTAAAATAAACTCAAGAAGCTGGATTTGGAGGTCCTGGGCTGGCATGGTTACACATGGTCTGCGGTTGTGAGGCCGGTTGGACGTACTACCAAATTCTCTAAAACTATGTTGGAGGTGGCTTATGGTAGAGAAATTAACATTACATTACATTACATTCTCTGGCAACAGGACAAATGTTCACTAACAGGGATGTAAACAAATTTGTGGCCAAAATCTGAGAGAAATAAGCTTATTGAGTGTATGGAAGATTTCTCTGATCTTTTATTTCAGCTCATGAAACCATGTTGGGTTTATATATATATATATATCAGAGACAGAGTGGTCATTCAGTACAGAAGCACACAGTCATGCCCAAGAAGGGGGATTCTGATTGGGCTGAGGCTGCAAGTTCAGTGGGTTCAGCCATGGCACAGATAGATGGCGAGAGAGAATGATTGTGAAGAGGGTAGATAGGAAGTGAGGGAGGATGGTGATTGATTGAGTGATAGATTAAATAGAGTGGCGTGTTGAGTTGCAGTTAAGCATTAGAGACTTGATCTTAGACACTACATAGTGAAAGAACATGAATAGTTTTACCATAGGGCCATTATTTTAAAAACACCCAAATCTATTTGAAATATGGGATTATTAAGGGATTAGCTGTGCATCACAAAACGCAAACAAACATGTAAATCATCTCAACAAACATCACATTTTCCTAATTGAGATGGTCACCAGTATCAGTGGAATTATAATACTGTCACAACTACAGTTTTTATTTATTTTATTTATTTCACCTTTATTTCATCAGGCTGTCTGGCCAGCCTGATTCCTTAGCATGACAGACTGTTTTATCAGTGATGGAGAGAGGGAGATCGAGGAAGAGAAAGAGGGAGTGAATATTTTAAAGATGGCATCAGCAGAGGGGTGGGTACTGAATGGGTTCTATAGTCTGAGCTCTGTGTAATGGATCAATTGCACCATCTTCTGGTCCAAAAGGGAAGGTGCGTTTGTGGTCGCACCTCTCGATGAATTACTGTAGTCACATTATATCAAAAACAGACAATGACATTTTAGGACGTGGAGCATTGCGTTTACTAACCGGTCAACCACGTAACCTACACTCACTTAGATATATAGCCTAGTTGTCGCATAAACACACACACAAAAACTTCTCTCATCTATCAAGACAAGTTTGTGTTTGTAAAAGCTGACACATCTTGGAGCTCAGGTTTAGAGGTGAGAAGTAGATGTAGTATCATCACATGCTTTTTGAGAAAGAGCTGCTATTCCGTCTGGTCCTTGAGACTCATAGAGTAGGCCTATATTCTCTCCTCTTCATTCAGTGCTCTAGACCTGGACTGTGTGTGTTGCTCATGCATGCTTTGTCTGACTGGAACAGTCAGGGTGTGAGGTCACCGTGAGTGAATTCAGAGTCTCGGAATGCCCCAAAACTCCTGTGCCTTATTCCTGTCCCCGCCAGCCTCACATCACACACCAACCAACAGGATATTTATAGCACAGCAGTGCTGTCTGTCTGTTGCTAGGAGACCGCCTGCTGCAGAATTCTCAAGCAAGCAGTCCCCTTTTCGTTTACAAGATGAAATGTTCCATGAAAATCGCTACTATACAAATCATTGTATATACAGGTGACTGGGTTACCCAACCAACCCATGTATTTGTCTGTACAGTGTGAATGCATCTGAGCTGTAGGCCTATTCCTCCTAGCCACACAGGGCTTTTGCCTCAACATTCTGTACAGTATTAGGTTAAAACAATGCATAACACATTCACATCAATAAATACATAAGTGCCCGCTCATGGGAATGGACAGGGACAATAGTGTTGCCTCTGAGAAGGGTCCTCGGAGTCTTCTCCGATAGAAAGCCACACTGCTGCCTGTAAGACATCTGCTCACATGTACATTTTCTAGCAAGTCCTCCACAGTGTCTTATTTATTCTGGGGGGAGGGGGGTGTCATTGCTATTGAATGATCCTTGAATGAAGAAAAAGTGCTGATCATGTTTATTCCTCAAGGGTCAGGGCCCTCAATCTATGATTGCTATGGAAACTAACTGGCTTTCTGCTTTGTGCCCAGCTCAGTAACACAACGTTGTTCTTTGGTTTGTGCTGCTTGTTGCATCGTTTACTGTGGCCTGATAATATAACAGTATGGTGAATTCAGTTAACAAGATTCATGCTTGTGTTGCATCTCTCTCTCTCTCTCTCTCATTCCCACCCTCCCTCTTTGCTGTGAAATTCTCATTACCTGATTTGAATTTACAGTAGCCTACATAAACAGTTGAACTGGTGTGCGTGTGTGTGTGTGTGCGTCCGTGCGTATGCGAGACAGAACAGCATGAGGCACTCACTGTGATGTTTTCTTGACCCCTTGGGTTGTCATTTTGGCTATAATGGATAGTTGTTTTGGCTATAATGGATAGTTGTTTTGGCTATAATGAATAGCCAAAATGACTATCTTTTGGGGATTTTTTTCAGCACAGAGCCACAGGCAGGTCTACACAGTAGATGCACAGTGGAAATAACTGATGGTATGGCTGTGTTCCCTCTGGTGGACAAAATGGATATTCTAATGGATATTCAGAAAAGTGTATGAAACTAAATTAATAATATTGTTTACTCTATGTTAAAATCAGCTATGCATTGAGTATGCATCTTGTTGTGTGAAGCATAGCCCAAGTAATTGCATAACAAAATAAGGAATGAGCTTCGTCAATATTTCGTCAATATTTAGATTTGTCCTTCTGTAAATTGATCATGGTACCATGGGCATGAAATGGCCTTTTTAGACTGGCCAATCAAATAATTTATCAACTTTATTTTAAAGCCATTATAGCCTACATCTTTCAACACAATCTACAAGTCTGTCTCTTGTCCTGTCATAAAAGATTTCCCGCCCAAAGTCATGGAGTCCAGTCTATATGTGTGTCAGTGTGTGATGCTATTTTTTGCTCTCACGAGGAGAGCCCCCTGTCCGATTGTCACACAGACAACTTGCCACCACGCGCCTCTCTAAAACCGTCCAGTCTAGCTGCCTGACCTCCAGACACCCCTTGCCTTCTGTTTCAGCAGCTTGGCCTCAGAGCCAATACGAAACATACTTTATTTTCTGATCACCTCCAATATGTACTGTATGATACCTACTAATGGTCTAGTTACTTTAGACAGAAACAAAAGTAGGGAGGTGGTTCAGGTAGGGTGGGTGGGCATTTTAGCTAACCCTTCCCCTAACCCTTTTTCTAAACTTAACCCATTTCACCTAACCTGCTGCCTAAATTTACCTAACCTTTATCATTTTAGTTCCCCTAACCTTTCATGTAAATGATCCTAATCTTTGTCTTTAGTTCACCTAACCACCAATCTAAATTCTCCACATAATTATCCTTTGTTGTTGACTCAACAAGCAACCTGGTCTCAGAGAAAGACGTATATTGCCAGATCCAAATACAATGCCTTCAGAAAGTATTCACACCCTTTGACTTTTCCACA